>NW_016107905.1:729596-843392 GCF_001604975.1 Cebus imitator
TGCTCTTCCTTGCTTTCCGTGGAAATGTAAGTCCAATTAAATCTCTTTTGTAAATTGCCCAATCTTGGGCATGTCTTTATCAGCAGCGTGAAAACAGACTAATACAGTCAACATATAATGTATACTCACAGCTCTGGAAGGGCCTTTTACACTTACACAAAGGGTTTTGTTTTTGCGTAACTCTTACACCAGAACCTGTTGCAGGTAGTTCCCCTACTTCCCTAGCAAGGATCCTCATAGTCAAACAATAGGTTTACATATTACAAGAAGGTCATCTCAGAAAGTCAAAAAAGATAATAAAATAGAGACAATCTTGCCTTTTAGAGACAATCTTGGACAACATAACTTGGACATTTTAGACATTATTCTTTGGTTGTGTGTGTCTTTTCCTCTTCATAACTGAGCAGGGCTGTTGGCACTAAAGATTTCTCACTTCTGGCACATTCCCTGAATTTTGAAATCTTTCAATTCTATCAACTTTAGAAGACCTACCCTTACAACTACCATTAGTAATTTCATTTTTCCATTTTCAACTTATCCTTACAAAATTGAGGTCCGATAATGCAAGTCAGCACTCCAGCACACGCGGCCGCACAGAGGGAGCTGGCAAGGCTGCTCAGAGTGTGCTGCTGACTGGCAGGCAGCCACAGCTCACGACTGCTCAAGAGGTTCTTTCTCAGCTGCTGCACAAAAGGCCATATTCATTACACAAAGGCAACTGGGGTGTCGATTTACCATGTCAGAATATAGGTTGTTCCTATGAGAAATGTTTAAAAGCAGACTACTTGGAGTTGCTTCAGAATCCCCCTACCTCTACCCTCTCACCTCCTACCACAAGTTTATCAAATTTTGATTTCTTGCCCCTTCACTCTCCTGGCCCAAAAGGCCCAGAATCACACTGGTGAACCCAGAGAAAATATATTCTTAGGTGGCCCCACGTAACAATCAGGAATGCATCCAGGCCCAGAAATCTCCGGCACTCAGCAACACACACACACACCAGCGTTTTACAAATAGAACAGGACTGCATCCAGGGCCCCGAGGTTCGCACTGAATCGAGGGAAGTCAAGCTAGTCAGCACCTGCACAAGCCTGTTACTCAGAATGACAGCTCATCCTGGGTTTCCCCGAACTCTATGCCTTGTTGATGGAAAACACTTGTCAAACGTGCAATCAGGGCCCGAAGAATCTTTCAGATGCCTCCAGCCAGACCCTGAAGTGGAATAATACCAGTAGCATAATGGTTTCTTCCTCAACTGGGGGCAATGTTGCCTATGGGAAACAATTAATGTGCCTCGTGCACTCTATGCACATGGGTAATGTCCTTTAGGGCTAGTCCATTTGTACTTGCAGCCTTTCCCTCGAAAAACCAAATGAAATCACCCACCACAAATGGACAAGCTGCAAGGCAACTGATTCTAAACTCTGGGCCTGCTGCTCTCTCCCTCAGCCCTTCCTGAGTCCTCTCAACTGTCCCATCTTAGAAGGACAGAGATACTGAGCAATGCTAAATGTATGATTGCTGAGAAATGCTGAGTATATGATAAATTACACTGTTTGCTGAGAATGATGGCAAGGAAAACCTAGCCGCCCCCCAACCCCCAACTGGAAAACTGCTTGGGGCATTCTAAAGTAGCAAAACACTATATGATACGCTGGTTAAAACAATTCTTTAAGAACGCCATATGTGACCCTGCCCCCGTGGCTCCCTAGTGGAGAATACTTTCTAGTTTGTCCTTGATCAGTAGTAAGCAGGCACCAGCTGCCTACCTAGTTTATCTTGGTTCTATGAGAAAACACAGGACAACTGTGTTCAGAGACAACAAATACATGGGTCAGCATCTGCTCAAGACCCTCAGCCCAGAATGCCGTCACCCCCTGAGGCTCTCAGCTTGTAAGGCTGCTAGCCCCCAGGGAGTCCCACTTTGCTGTTCTGTCTGGGTGTCTGCTACTTAATGCCTTCAGCGCTGCCTGGGTGGGGGTGTCTATGGCCAAGATGGTCTCGGTACAGAGAAAAACGTGAAAATTTCCCACTGTGACTTCTGCAAACATGGGCAGAACCACTGACAGTCAGGCCTGTTTAGGGGGCACCCTGCTACTCAGACCTAACAAAGCAGTAGCTCAGAATGGTTTGAGCAGTTTATCTACCAGCAGTTTGAAACAGAGATCAGGGATCTACAGGCTTTCAAGAAAAGTGGGAAAGAAAGTGCCAGTCTTTAAGGGCAGTAACTTGAGGTGAAAGTTGAAGACTCAAGGCTCCAAGCTAAGTGTTCCTCCTTAGCTCCTCTTCTGCCATAAGGGCCCCAAATCTCTTGGCAGAGGGAGTCAAGGCTAACAGTGGAGACTTGGCCTCGCCTGCCCCCTGGCCTGGCAACATGCTAAGCTGATCCCCAAAGAGGAACTGCTCATTTCCAGGGCTAAAGACATGATATTTCCACTGGCCACACCTGTGTCAGGACACTTGTGGCAAGTCAGCTGGGAGTGGCAGGCCCGGCCCAGGCACAGCAGTTGAAATTGAGACTGTCATTCATTTTCTGACTGTTAAGAAAACGGGTAGTATCTCCCTTGGCAATAATTTACTCTCCCTACTTCTACTGGAAATTAATAGATCTTGGGATAAGCATAACATGTTTATGCTTGTTTGTCCCCACTGATAGAATCTCTCCTAAAATATTTCACCAATTTCCATTTTTCACAAAGAGTGACTGCTAGATACATATTCTATTAAGAACACTTTTTGACTGATCCTCCTTTATCTTATCAAATTTGTTATCTAAAACCTTTAAGGGGGTCCAGGGCACAAAGGAAGGTAGTAATACCCAGTATCAGCAAGGGTTTGAGGAAACAGCACTTCTCCTCCTGATTATGCATGAAGTGACTGGCGTCACTTGGACCTGGACAGTAACCCTTGGCCAATCTCATTCTCCAATGACCAGCAGAGGTTTGAAACCTGCTGCACATTATGCTTGACCCCACTGGGCCCAACAGGGGACATCACTTCCACCTGCAGCAAGGCCTGATCAAAGCTTTACTCAGGGTGGTGCCTGAGAGCTGATACTACTCAGCCAGCAAGAACCTGAAGGCCCCAACTGCTGTGCCCTGCCAGGGGGACTGCAGAAGGCCACTGGGCCACAGACACCACTATGGGACCACACTTACCCAAGACAAAAGAAGGAGACTTCTAACAGGCCATTCTCCCCTCCCAGTATCTTACAGCATGATTTCCGCCCAAAAGCCATGGACAGAGTTGGGGCTCCCTCCTGCAGCCCATCTGGAGGCATACTATAATTCACCCCCAAAACACATTTTTCCTCATGATGATTTCTTTTCAGAATCTTCCAAAGGCTGCCAATTTCTTTCTACACGTCTAAATGCTTCTGCTGGCTATGCATGTCTCCATACTGTGGCTTGTTCCATTTCCCCGACATCAAATCCAACTAGGCAGCCCCCACTGGCCTCACTCACCCATGATCATGGCCTCAGCTCAGCCTTCTGGTCCTTCTCAGCTCCTCCTCCTCTCCCTCAACATCCTCTAATTTTTCCTCCATCAACTCAGACCCAATCCATAATGCAAGGCCCTATCTTAGTGCTCTCTTTTACAGGACTATCTTTCCTTTCTAAACAAAAGCATCTATGTCTACACAATCTAGTAGTTAAATATCATTTTGTTCACTATTTCTGAATGTGACTTGATTTGAGCTCCTCAAAAGGGCAGAGTGCCCACCTTTACCACCCTGGGCATATTTAAAAACTGGACTATTACCTGATGATGTCTGCATCTGGAAGGGCTGTTACCTCTCACAACATATACAAACGAAATGCTTAAAAAGATCCCAGCTCTTGCTTCCCAGGGAGTCTCTCCTCCTATACCCCACTCCTGACCCCAGTCCTGGCAAACTCTGAGACTTCTGCCTGCAGACAGCCTGCATTCCAGTTCACATCAAAGCGTGAAACAAAGGATTTCACAACACCCCCAACCCCCTTCAGGCTCCAGCTCCAAAGCTCTTCAAGGGCACCCTGTTTAAACAAGAGGTACAGCATATTTTTGAGAAATGATGAAGCAACTTTCCATAAGAGGAAAGTAAAAATTCCCCAAGTGAAAGGAGAAAAAAAAAAAAAAAAAGGCTTCTTGGAAAACAGAACAGCTTCCCTGCCAGGGCAGAGAGAAAGGATTTGACATCCAGATTCTTCATCCTTGGCAAAGCCTGCTCTTCAGAGAACAGGAGAGATAGGGCTGCAGGGGAAAAAAGGGAGGCAACTTCTTATGACCAGATGTGGAACTCAACACAGTTTTCAGAGTTGCAGGCTCAACCAAACACTTTATCTGATATTGCCCAAGGTGCCACTGGGACTCCACCCTCCTACTTTCTCTTTCTCTTAGATGCCTTGAACAACAAATGCGATTCTAAAAACTTAGGGGCAAATGCAATCACATTATAGATACACCAGAGCACTTGCTATTGAAAACAACTGCACAGTGACTCCTTCAGTGGATGGTAAAATCTTTTCGCAACAACTAGACTTTTTTTTTTTTTTTAATCTGGGAAAGTGTTAAATTTACATTTCATACACATGGTTTGATTATAAGAACTGTTTTTCTCATATGTTCCAGAAGGCCTGGGTTCCAGGGGAGGAGACATGTGCAAGGGAGGGAACAATGAGAAAACTGGTACCATTCTGCTTGATATGCAAGGCTTATCTAATTATACCTCATATTTTACCACTTCTTCTTTTCCTGTTTTGTTTTGTTTTGTTTGTTTTTGTTTTGAGACAAGGTTTCCACTCTGTCACCCAGGATGGACTGCAGTGGCACAATCATAGCTCACTGCACCCTCAAACTCCTGGGCTCAAATAATCCTTCCACCTCAGCCTCCCAAGTAGCTGGGATTCCAGGCATGCATTACTATGCAAGGCTAAATTTTAGAAATTTTTTTTTGTAGAGATGGGGGCCTCACTTCTTTAGCTGTAAGCCCTTTTCATGAACTTCAGCATTCACATCCCCCTAGCCTGTTTGCAACAGATCCAATCCTACCTTTGCCATGATCACAGCAATGTGAGCCAAAGAAATAATTTTCCCTCCTTTTACTGTCTTACTTTCCCCACCTGCATAGCAACCATTCTCAAGAACTAATTAAAGGGCTATAAACAAGTTGCCAAAGAAAGTAAACTCTTTCGGATTTAACAATGACATCGAGATTCTTCTAATCAAAGTCTCCCACTTCAGATCCTCCTACGGACCCTCCCCCTTCCAAAGCACCTCAACCCTCCTATTGCAGGCCACTTAGGTCAGCAATCTTCCAAGAAGGAGCCCCCTTTTCTATGTATCTATGTGGATTTCTGCCATAAAGCTTTTTCAGAAAATATAATCTGCTTAATTTACATATCTAACAGATTTCCAGGGTTTATGAAGTTTTATTTTTTTTTAGGCTGCTAAAGGGGAGGTAAGAGGCTAGGCGTGTCTAAATGGGAAAAACAGAGCACAATCCAGAATTCTTCTCCTGAGCAGGACCTTTCTGCAGACAGCATTAATGCATACACGTATTTCATGTACCATTTTTTAAAAATGCCAGATGTCAATTTACTATTTTTTCAAAATGTGCAATAAGTAAATTGGTGGTAGCAAAGGGTGGTGGTGAGGGCCTAGGTATTGCCATCAGACTGTTCAGTGCATTCCCTCCCTGCAGGCAAGGTATGCCAGAAGACAATTTATTAGGATATCAACATCCGCTCTTAACTACAAAAAAGGAATCTTCCTTTTTTGCAGCTACTAAAGAAGTAGGCTGCAGAACAACTGGGGCAACTCTGTCAACAAAATTTAGGGGTAAGACATTTCTGGGGAAGGGATGGAGATGGGATGGAGGTGTATCATCTCCATCTTTGTTAGCTTCCCCTAACAAAGCTACAATTGCAACAAAGACCAAGATAACTTTGCTGAGTCTTCAATTTGACTGACAAGGCTATCAGTGGGAAGGCTAAAGGAATCATCCTCTCAGAATTCATACTTGTTGAGTTTTGTGGGGTCTGAGAGACAAAAAGGATCTCCTGCAGCAGACAAAGGGGAAACAACATTTGGGTTGGAGGAAACAGCATAAGCAAGGCTATGGGGGCACATACCAGTGTACTAGGAAAATGAATAAAAATGAGATGCCTGGTGAGATTCCAGGACAGAGGATAGGATACAGAAGGGACTGGCAAAAAAGCTGAAAGCACAGATAAGGGTTATATTGCTAAGAAGAATGGATCTTACTGTAAGTCTCATGGGATCCTGAGTTTGTTTTCTTTTAAGAGAAGAAGTAGCATCATGCCACGTGTGAGATTCTGAGTTACTCTGGCAGGATGGAAGACAGATTTGTGGAAAGAGGGGTAAGAAAGACACTGGAGACAGGAAAACCCGTAAGAGCCTGGTGAGAGATGATGGAGTCTTGGATGTCAGCAATGTAATTTTTTTTTTCTTACACGGGGCCATTGTTTATATCCTTGACTGCAGTTAACCAGCTAGCTGCCTACACACCTTTCCACCCCAGCACAAACACAACCAAGAGTAAGAGCACTGGTGCCTCGACAGAAACTCAAGTATCCAGTGGAAACAGGGGTACGGGGGTTAGAGGGTGCAGAGAGGTATTTGGCTTCCAGAATCCCTGTCACTGGTGGGTTCTGGGCCTCTGAACAGCAAACTGCAAAGCCAGCCAACCCAAGGATCCAAAATGAGAGTGTACACCATTCTCAAGGAGAGACTGCTGTACTCTGCAAAATGCTAGGAGGCTCTCTTGAACAAAAGGAATCTGAAGAAAGCGGCTAAATCCCTATTCTCACATACTGCCCTCCCCAAAACTTCTATTCAGACAGAGAAGATGTTCCATTCAGGCCATATAAGTGTTTCTGAGAAGGCATAAAATTAAAAACTATTCCTAGTGGCTGAAGGGCCTGGGAATTGGCAGATACCACCTGTAAAAATACATTCCAAAACTTCTACAAGAAAATATAAAAGTCTATCTTTATGAAATTTGGATAGGAAAGAATTTCTTAAATAAAAAACATTCCAGAAAGGAAAAAAATATTTTAAAAATCAGCAGAGTAATGTAACAGTGGTTCTCAAACTCTTTGCTTTCAGGTCCCTTTATACCAGGGGTGTCCAATCTTTTGGCTTCCCTGGGCCACACTGGAAGAAGAACATCTTGGGCCACACACAAAATACACTAACAGCAGCTGATGAGCTTTAAAAACCCTTGGGTTATGGTGTTTCTCAAAGCCTGGGCCACCTTGCCATCTGCAACATAATGATGGGGGCAGCTGCTCCCCGCCCCCATCAACTCCTGCTCTGGAAAGGAACAAATGAAATCTATACCTTTGGGTTCTTCCCGCAGGAGAACTGAGAGGCTGGGGAACTCTGTTACATTATCAACAAACTTTTAAAGAATGCAGATTGCTGGGCTGTAGGGAGATCCACTGAATGATTCTTTGTGGGCAAATACATATGGAAATCTGATTTTAAAAGCACAGTAAAGGTTGTAGGCAGTGGCTCACACCTGTAATCCCAACACTGTGGGAGGCTAAGGTGTGAGGACTAGGAATTCAAGACCCACCTGGGCAACATAGTAAGATACCATCTCTAAAAATCAATTAAAAATTTTTTTTTTTTAAATTACAACAGCCAGGCATGGTGGCCTGCACCTGCAGTCCCAGCAACTTAGGAAGTTGAGGTAAGAAGACTGCTTTAGCCCAGGAAGTAGAGGTTGCAATGTGCTGTGCTTGCCCACCACACTCCCATCTGGGAAACAGAGCAAGACCTTGCAAAAAAAAAAAAAAAAAAAAAAAAAAGAAAAAAAAAGAAAAGAAAAGAAAAAGCACACTAAAGTTGGAGGAGCATCTGAAGGAGGAAACAAATCTCACCACCTTCTTTGTATCCCAGAGTCTGAAATCGTCAAATAGGAACCAAAACTGCTCGTTGGAAATAGATGCTCAGTGCCACAAAGAAAAATTAGCACCGAGATAAAAGATCTTTCAGCAACGCAATTTTTACTTCCTGGACTGTGGGAAGGGTACCCTCGCTAGCCATCATGCCACGAGAGTACAATGAACAAAGGAAAACACGAAAATTTATCCCTTACACATTTGGGGTTGTCCTTACTGCTGTGTCTGATCTCCGTTGGCTGGAGTCAGACCTCACAATCTAAACTAAAACACGACTGGCTAACAACTTAAAACTTTTCTAAACAAGTAAAAGGAATGGAGAGCTGGGACATGCCTATGAGCATATGCAGCACAGATATCTTGGTTAAAGTACAAGGACACAGAACATACTATGTGCCTGTAAGCATGGCATGTTTAACAGCTACACAGGATAGGGCTTAACAAAGGTGACAAGAAAGGAAACTTTAAAAAGGAACTTTTCTACTTCCCACACTCCTCCTTAGCTCTCTCTTGGTTTGAGTCTTGCCTTTTCACCATGCCCTGTTCAAGTCTTGGCTCTTCTGGAAGCATCCCTAGACAGATGTCAGGGTTAATTCTCTTCTTTCTAATAGCATTCAGTACCTGAATCACTCAAGAGGAACTAAGATGTACTCTGTTTTATCTTTTTCCCCCAATTAAATTGTGACACTCTGACTTCCTGGCAGAAGACCCAGTGCATACATAATGGGTTCTTAACACTTAAGTGGTTGAAGTCATACTAAAGACAATGGCATGGGAAATCAGTGTTAAAAACAACGCTGTACAAAAAGCAGAGCCAGGTATGGTGCCTCCCGCCTGTAATTCCAGCCACTCAGGTGGGCGGATGACTTCAGGCCAAGAGTTCGAGAGCAGCCCAGACAACACTGTGAAACCCCATCTCTAAAACTAATGACAATAATAAACAAAAAGTATTTGATTTGTAATGGGAAGACCTAGGCTGAATCCCAGCTTTGTCCTTTACTGGCTGTGATAGGTTTACTGTGAGGACAATATGACATGATAGACAAGAAAGTGTTTTCACATCTCATCAACTGCCAATAGTGATGAGCTGTTACAGCTATTGCTACCTGTTATTTATCTGACATCAAGAGGTAGTTCATATTATTTATTCCTCTTTGGGGCCAAGAAAAAAAAAAAAAGCACAGAAACTGGAGTTGCAACTATAAAAACACATAAAGAAAGTCCCAGAGACCACAGTTCCCAAGGTTTGAGTTTAGCCACCACACTGCTGGAATCTCACCTACTTAAACCTCTGCACGTCCACCAGGGCCAGGAGGTGGTGCTGGGAACACACTCAGTAACTAGGACAGTGCCTGGCACATACCCCAGACAGTCTGTAAATGTTGAGTGATGAAAACGAATAATGAAAAGCTTGCATGCATACTGCCTGGGATAAAAAAGAATTCTCATGGGGACCCTCTTCCACCCGCAAACCAAGAACTAAGCAGTTTTGTATCAGCAAGGTGAGCAAAACTGAGGGCCCCCAAGTGGGCGCGAACTTAAGCACAGCAACAGTCTCAGCTTCTGGAAATAGTGTCGAAGCGAGTCATTAAAACTACTTTCAAGTCATTCTTCCAGTAAATGAAAAAGCAGAGTGCAGTATCCAGCTGTCTCAGATTAAAGCAGAGTAGTGGGGGGAAATGAAAAACAGAGTAAGGGTTTCCAATTACTGCTAACAGGAGGGTGTTCAGAAGGGAGGAAATTAATGGAATCATCAAAAGCCAGCTGATTTTACTTTGAATGAATTAAATCAACTTCAATCTGTCCCTGTTTCAACAGAGACTTCGGGCTAGTTAGTGCCTGAGCTGCCTGAAAGTTGCCCAGGCTGGATCAGAGGGGCTAACTAACAATTAACCAAGGCTGAGAAATCTTTGTTTTCCCCTTCAGATAGAGGCTAAAAAGACAGGGCCAGACAATGGTTCTGAGGCAGTACTAATTCTCTCCAAGCCAGGAGTCTTCTGGCTTGCCAATACAAACACCACCAACCTCCAGTGGGAAATAAAGGCTGAAAACGGGATCAAATTCAACCTAAAGAACAGCAAATTCCCCTAGGACAGTGAAAACATTCACAACTGCCCTAGACAAAGTGGGCAGAAGAGAGAAGGAAGGAGGAAGAGTGGGAAGCTCTGGAGGAACCCCTCACACAGATGGCTTGCATAGGGTCTTTTAGGATTGCCTTGTGTGTACTTTAACCCCTAAGGCACTTGACATATATGCTAGCTCTGCCAAAGTGCTGAGGAGTAAAAATGAGTTAAAAGGAAGGAGGGCGAAGGAAGACAACTGTACCGAGTTAAGAAGAAGGGAGAAACTGAGGAAAAGAAGAGGTAGCTGGATACAACCCCTTATTGCATCCATCCAGTAAGCATACACACCGGTCTACCATGAGCCACACACTGTGCCAGGCAGTGAGGAATGTCGGGTAACAATCCTGAGCACCTGAGTAGCCTGTGAAGCCGGCAGTGGGGTGAGATAAACAGGCACAACAGTGATGCTAAGTCATTCTCTCTGTAGACAGGTGTTATGGCAGCAGCACAACTGTAGGTGCCAAGACTCCAAAAAGAAAAACTATTCTCTCCAATTCCCAAACTTGTCTCTAGTTTCACTTCTGGCAAGCCAGTCTCTGGATGGCATTCTGATCAACAGAAGTTCTCATACACAGAAAAAATTAAAAAAAAAAAAAAAAAAAAAAAAGTAACAAGCCAGCACAGTGGCTTACGCCTGAAATCCAAGCAGTTTGGGAGGCAGAGGCAGGTGGATCACTTGNCTTCTTGGAAAACAGAACAGCTTCCCTGCCAGGGCAGAGAGAAAGGATTTGACATCCAGATTCTTCATCCTTGGCAAAGCCTGCTCTTCAGAGAACAGGAGAGATAGGGCTGCAGGGGAAAAAAGGGAGGCAACTTCTTATGACCAGATGTGGAACTCAACACAGTTTTCAGAGTTGCAGGCTCAACCAAACACTTTATCTGATATTGCCCAAGGTGCCACTGGGACTCCACCCTCCTACTTTCTCTTTCTCTTAGATGCCTTGAACAACAAATGCGATTCTAAAAACTTAGGGGCAAATGCAATCACATTATAGATACACCAGAGCACTTGCTATTGAAAACAACTGCACAGTGACTCCTTCAGTGGATGGTAAAATCTTTTCGCAACAACTAGACTTTTTTTTTTTTTTTAATCTGGGAAAGTGTTAAATTTACATTTCATACACATGGTTTGATTATAAGAACTGTTTTTCTCATATGTTCCAGAAGGCCTGGGTTCCAGGGGAGGAGACATGTGCAAGGGAGGGAACAATGAGAAAACTGGTACCATTCTGCTTGATATGCAAGGCTTATCTAATTATACCTCATATTTTACCACTTCTTCTTTTCCTGTTTTGTTTTGTTTTGTTTGTTTTTGTTTTGAGACAAGGTTTCCACTCTGTCACCCAGGATGGACTGCAGTGGCACAATCATAGCTCACTGCACCCTCAAACTCCTGGGCTCAAATAATCCTTCCACCTCAGCCTCCCAAGTAGCTGGGATTCCAGGCATGCATTACTATGCAAGGCTAAATTTTAGAAATTTTTTTTTGTAGAGATGGGGGCCTCACTTCTTTAGCTGTAAGCCCTTTTCATGAACTTCAGCATTCACATCCCCCTAGCCTGTTTGCAACAGATCCAATCCTACCTTTGCCATGATCACAGCAATGTGAGCCAAAGAAATAATTTTCCCTCCTTTTACTGTCTTACTTTCCCCACCTGCATAGCAACCATTCTCAAGAACTAATTAAAGGGCTATAAACAAGTTGCCAAAGAAAGTAAACTCTTTCGGATTTAACAATGACATCGAGATTCTTCTAATCAAAGTCTCCCACTTCAGATCCTCCTACGGACCCTCCCCCTTCCAAAGCACCTCAACCCTCCTATTGCAGGCCACTTAGGTCAGCAATCTTCCAAGAAGGAGCCCCCTTTTCTATGTATCTATGTGGATTTCTGCCATAAAGCTTTTTCAGAAAATATAATCTGCTTAATTTACATATCTAACAGATTTCCAGGGTTTATGAAGTTTTATTTTTTTTTAGGCTGCTAAAGGGGAGGTAAGAGGCTAGGCGTGTCTAAATGGGAAAAACAGAGCACAATCCAGAATTCTTCTCCTGAGCAGGACCTTTCTGCAGACAGCATTAATGCATACACGTATTTCATGTACCATTTTTTAAAAATGCCAGATGTCAATTTACTATTTTTTCAAAATGTGCAATAAGTAAATTGGTGGTAGCAAAGGGTGGTGGTGAGGGCCTAGGTATTGCCATCAGACTGTTCAGTGCATTCCCTCCCTGCAGGCAAGGTATGCCAGAAGACAATTTATTAGGATATCAACATCCGCTCTTAACTACAAAAAAGGAATCTTCCTTTTTTGCAGCTACTAAAGAAGTAGGCTGCAGAACAACTGGGGCAACTCTGTCAACAAAATTTAGGGGTAAGACATTTCTGGGGAAGGGATGGAGATGGGATGGAGGTGTATCATCTCCATCTTTGTTAGCTTCCCCTAACAAAGCTACAATTGCAACAAAGACCAAGATAACTTTGCTGAGTCTTCAATTTGACTGACAAGGCTATCAGTGGGAAGGCTAAAGGAATCATCCTCTCAGAATTCATACTTGTTGAGTTTTGTGGGGTCTGAGAGACAAAAAGGATCTCCTGCAGCAGACAAAGGGGAAACAACATTTGGGTTGGAGGAAACAGCATAAGCAAGGCTATGGGGGCACATACCAGTGTACTAGGAAAATGAATAAAAATGAGATGCCTGGTGAGATTCCAGGACAGAGGATAGGATACAGAAGGGACTGGCAAAAAAGCTGAAAGCACAGATAAGGGTTATATTGCTAAGAAGAATGGATCTTACTGTAAGTCTCATGGGATCCTGAGTTTGTTTTCTTTTAAGAGAAGAAGTAGCATCATGCCACGTGTGAGATTCTGAGTTACTCTGGCAGGATGGAAGACAGATTTGTGGAAAGAGGGGTAAGAAAGACACTGGAGACAGGAAAACCCGTAAGAGCCTGGTGAGAGATGATGGAGTCTTGGATGTCAGCAATGTAATTTTTTTTTTCTTACACGGGGCCATTGTTTATATCCTTGACTGCAGTTAACCAGCTAGCTGCCTACACACCTTTCCACCCCAGCACAAACACAACCAAGAGTAAGAGCACTGGTGCCTCGACAGAAACTCAAGTATCCAGTGGAAACAGGGGTACGGGGGTTAGAGGGTGCAGAGAGGTATTTGGCTTCCAGAATCCCTGTCACTGGTGGGTTCTGGGCCTCTGAACAGCAAACTGCAAAGCCAGCCAACCCAAGGATCCAAAATGAGAGTGTACACCATTCTCAAGGAGAGACTGCTGTACTCTGCAAAATGCTAGGAGGCTCTCTTGAACAAAAGGAATCTGAAGAAAGCGGCTAAATCCCTATTCTCACATACTGCCCTCCCCAAAACTTCTATTCAGACAGAGAAGATGTTCCATTCAGGCCATATAAGTGTTTCTGAGAAGGCATAAAATTAAAAACTATTCCTAGTGGCTGAAGGGCCTGGGAATTGGCAGATACCACCTGTAAAAATACATTCCAAAACTTCTACAAGAAAATATAAAAGTCTATCTTTATGAAATTTGGATAGGAAAGAATTTCTTAAATAAAAAACATTCCAGAAAGGAAAAAAATATTTTAAAAATCAGCAGAGTAATGTAACAGTGGTTCTCAAACTCTTTGCTTTCAGGTCCCTTTATACCAGGGGTGTCCAATCTTTTGGCTTCCCTGGGCCACACTGGAAGAAGAACATCTTGGGCCACACACAAAATACACTAACAGCAGCTGATGAGCTTTAAAAACCCTTGGGTTATGGTGTTTCTCAAAGCCTGGGCCACCTTGCCATCTGCAACATAATGATGGGGGCAGCTGCTCCCCGCCCCCATCAACTCCTGCTCTGGAAAGGAACAAATGAAATCTATACCTTTGGGTTCTTCCCGCAGGAGAACTGAGAGGCTGGGGAACTCTGTTACATTATCAACAAACTTTTAAAGAATGCAGATTGCTGGGCTGTAGGGAGATCCACTGAATGATTCTTTGTGGGCAAATACATATGGAAATCTGATTTTAAAAGCACAGTAAAGGTTGTAGGCAGTGGCTCACACCTGTAATCCCAACACTGTGGGAGGCTAAGGTGTGAGGACTAGGAATTCAAGACCCACCTGGGCAACATAGTAAGATACCATCTCTAAAAATCAATTAAAAATTTTTTTTTTTTAAATTACAACAGCCAGGCATGGTGGCCTGCACCTGCAGTCCCAGCAACTTAGGAAGTTGAGGTAAGAAGACTGCTTTAGCCCAGGAAGTAGAGGTTGCAATGTGCTGTGCTTGCCCACCACACTCCCATCTGGGAAACAGAGCAAGACCTTGCAAAAAAAAAAAAAAAAAAAAAAAAAAGAAAAAAAAAGAAAAGAAAAGAAAAAGCACACTAAAGTTGGAGGAGCATCTGAAGGAGGAAACAAATCTCACCACCTTCTTTGTATCCCAGAGTCTGAAATCGTCAAATAGGAACCAAAACTGCTCGTTGGAAATAGATGCTCAGTGCCACAAAGAAAAATTAGCACCGAGATAAAAGATCTTTCAGCAACGCAATTTTTACTTCCTGGACTGTGGGAAGGGTACCCTCGCTAGCCATCATGCCACGAGAGTACAATGAACAAAGGAAAACACGAAAATTTATCCCTTACACATTTGGGGTTGTCCTTACTGCTGTGTCTGATCTCCGTTGGCTGGAGTCAGACCTCACAATCTAAACTAAAACACGACTGGCTAACAACTTAAAACTTTTCTAAACAAGTAAAAGGAATGGAGAGCTGGGACATGCCTATGAGCATATGCAGCACAGATATCTTGGTTAAAGTACAAGGACACAGAACATACTATGTGCCTGTAAGCATGGCATGTTTAACAGCTACACAGGATAGGGCTTAACAAAGGTGACAAGAAAGGAAACTTTAAAAAGGAACTTTTCTACTTCCCACACTCCTCCTTAGCTCTCTCTTGGTTTGAGTCTTGCCTTTTCACCATGCCCTGTTCAAGTCTTGGCTCTTCTGGAAGCATCCCTAGACAGATGTCAGGGTTAATTCTCTTCTTTCTAATAGCATTCAGTACCTGAATCACTCAAGAGGAACTAAGATGTACTCTGTTTTATCTTTTTCCCCCAATTAAATTGTGACACTCTGACTTCCTGGCAGAAGACCCAGTGCATACATAATGGGTTCTTAACACTTAAGTGGTTGAAGTCATACTAAAGACAATGGCATGGGAAATCAGTGTTAAAAACAACGCTGTACAAAAAGCAGAGCCAGGTATGGTGCCTCCCGCCTGTAATTCCAGCCACTCAGGTGGGCGGATGACTTCAGGCCAAGAGTTCGAGAGCAGCCCAGACAACACTGTGAAACCCCATCTCTAAAACTAATGACAATAATAAACAAAAAGTATTTGATTTGTAATGGGAAGACCTAGGCTGAATCCCAGCTTTGTCCTTTACTGGCTGTGATAGGTTTACTGTGAGGACAATATGACATGATAGACAAGAAAGTGTTTTCACATCTCATCAACTGCCAATAGTGATGAGCTGTTACAGCTATTGCTACCTGTTATTTATCTGACATCAAGAGGTAGTTCATATTATTTATTCCTCTTTGGGGCCAAGAAAAAAAAAAAAAGCACAGAAACTGGAGTTGCAACTATAAAAACACATAAAGAAAGTCCCAGAGACCACAGTTCCCAAGGTTTGAGTTTAGCCACCACACTGCTGGAATCTCACCTACTTAAACCTCTGCACGTCCACCAGGGCCAGGAGGTGGTGCTGGGAACACACTCAGTAACTAGGACAGTGCCTGGCACATACCCCAGACAGTCTGTAAATGTTGAGTGATGAAAACGAATAATGAAAAGCTTGCATGCATACTGCCTGGGATAAAAAAGAATTCTCATGGGGACCCTCTTCCACCCGCAAACCAAGAACTAAGCAGTTTTGTATCAGCAAGGTGAGCAAAACTGAGGGCCCCCAAGTGGGCGCGAACTTAAGCACAGCAACAGTCTCAGCTTCTGGAAATAGTGTCGAAGCGAGTCATTAAAACTACTTTCAAGTCATTCTTCCAGTAAATGAAAAAGCAGAGTGCAGTATCCAGCTGTCTCAGATTAAAGCAGAGTAGTGGGGGGAAATGAAAAACAGAGTAAGGGTTTCCAATTACTGCTAACAGGAGGGTGTTCAGAAGGGAGGAAATTAATGGAATCATCAAAAGCCAGCTGATTTTACTTTGAATGAATTAAATCAACTTCAATCTGTCCCTGTTTCAACAGAGACTTCGGGCTAGTTAGTGCCTGAGCTGCCTGAAAGTTGCCCAGGCTGGATCAGAGGGGCTAACTAACAATTAACCAAGGCTGAGAAATCTTTGTTTTCCCCTTCAGATAGAGGCTAAAAAGACAGGGCCAGACAATGGTTCTGAGGCAGTACTAATTCTCTCCAAGCCAGGAGTCTTCTGGCTTGCCAATACAAACACCACCAACCTCCAGTGGGAAATAAAGGCTGAAAACGGGATCAAATTCAACCTAAAGAACAGCAAATTCCCCTAGGACAGTGAAAACATTCACAACTGCCCTAGACAAAGTGGGCAGAAGAGAGAAGGAAGGAGGAAGAGTGGGAAGCTCTGGAGGAACCCCTCACACAGATGGCTTGCATAGGGTCTTTTAGGATTGCCTTGTGTGTACTTTAACCCCTAAGGCACTTGACATATATGCTAGCTCTGCCAAAGTGCTGAGGAGTAAAAATGAGTTAAAAGGAAGGAGGGCGAAGGAAGACAACTGTACCGAGTTAAGAAGAAGGGAGAAACTGAGGAAAAGAAGAGGTAGCTGGATACAACCCCTTATTGCATCCATCCAGTAAGCATACACACCGGTCTACCATGAGCCACACACTGTGCCAGGCAGTGAGGAATGTCGGGTAACAATCCTGAGCACCTGAGTAGCCTGTGAAGCCGGCAGTGGGGTGAGATAAACAGGCACAACAGTGATGCTAAGTCATTCTCTCTGTAGACAGGTGTTATGGCAGCAGCACAACTGTAGGTGCCAAGACTCCAAAAAGAAAAACTATTCTCTCCAATTCCCAAACTTGTCTCTAGTTTCACTTCTGGCAAGCCAGTCTCTGGATGGCATTCTGATCAACAGAAGTTCTCATACACAGAAAAAAAAAAAAAAAAAAAAAAAAAAAAAAAAAAAAAAAAAAAAAAAAAAAAAAAAAAAAGTAACAAGCCAGAAGTTCCTGACCCTGAGGAGGAAGCTGTCAAAGTAAAGCACTAAAGAATCCAGAGTATCAGAGCACAAAAGGCACCAGAGAGCTAGTCCATGCTCATTTCACCCTTGAGTAACATGAGGTCCCTTCAGTTACTGTCAGTCAAAGGTGATGCTGGGGCCGAGATGCCCATGACCCCGACTCAGGGTCCTGGTTCTTCATACCACAGAGCCCAGACTGAGGAAAGGCTTCCGAAAATGCAGACTTTTAGAACTCACTGCTGCCTCAGGGGGCAGAATAGAAAATGAAAGTAACTGGGCTCACCAGGTCTGGCTCCTTGCTGTAGGGCAGTATGCAAGGACCAGACCAGCATGGAGAAGAGACACATATGCCAGGATCCTCCCTTAATCATTTAACCTCTTCTGTTTTATTAGGTTGGCCTACCTGTAGCAGCCTATTTCTAAGAGGGCCACCTATTTCCCTCGTTGGTTCAAGATCTCTCCACCAACTCTGTCCTCACCTCAGCAAAATTTGCTCTGAAAGGGTCAGACAGGTTTTTTTCAGCCCAAGTTCAAATTGGTGGTTCTCAAAGTGTGGTCTTCAGACCAGCAGTAGCAGCAACTGCTGCTGCATGTAAGAACTTGGTAGATATGCACATTTTTAAACCTCATCCCAGACCTACTGAATCAGAAGCTCCGGCGATGAGACCCAGCAATCTGTGTTTAACAAGCCCTCTAGAGGAATATGATGCTAGCTCAAATTTAAAACTCACTAGTAGAAATAACCTCAAAGGTCCAGCCTGTTGATTCTCTCTAGAATATGTGCCTCTTATCTGGCACAACTGAATGACCTCTAGAATTTCAAATCTGGGAGCCCACACACCTACCATTGGAGGAAGGCGGAGCTTCCCAACTCAGTATATCCTTCTCTTGCTTCCAGGGTTCAAGACCTTGTGCAAGAGAGTACAGAAGGTGAGGATGGAACTCTCTTTAAGCCCTAACCAGAGGCTGGGAAGCACAAGCGTGAAAAAAGGTCCTGATGACTGAATGGCTTCACCTAGTACTGTGAATAAAACAGGACCTTTCCATACCAGCTCTAGGCTGGTGAGACCAGCCTTCGTAAGGGACTCAAGTGGGCCAACGCACCTAGGCCTTTCCTTGACTGGAGAGTTTGCCTGAGGCTAATCTGCCCAGATCCCACCCTGCCAAACTGTACTGCAATACTTGGTCTGCAGCAAGACTGGCTTGAGCAGGACGCTCAGGGGGGTGCTCTGTAAGGTTTCAACATGACGACTGCAGAATACACCAAGCACCTACTGTGGGTCCCCCTGACACTTCCTGGTATACATCATGGGGGAGAGTGTGTTTCCAATTGCATGTGCCAGGCAGTGAGCACTGTGATGCAGAACCTGACATCTCAAGTACCTCCACCACAGCCTAATAAAACATAATTAAGAAATCTGCCAGCTCCCTCTCTGCTTCCCTGTTCTTTGCCCCAAACTGCTCTTCTTAGCCTTCTGCTTCTCCAACTCCTAATCAAGTTTCATTTCCAGCAGGAACTCTGGCTTCTCAGAGGAAAATGACTGACTTCTAGATCACTCAAAATCCTGACTATGACAGCCTTGTCTGACATAACCAGTTATTCATAAAAAAGAATTTTTTTTTAATGATCCCTCCTTTCCCTTCTCATCTTCTTTACCCCAGCAATGACACATTATCACATTTAGAAGTCCAAGCTTTAGATTCCATAGGTTTGGGCTTCAAGCTCAAGATCTGGGGCTTTGTTGGAAACTTTTGTTTCATCTTGTATACAAAGGGGGCTATTAAATGCCAGCCTCCAACCAGGGATGGATGGGGGATTAACCAGTTAGTGTTAACGAAGTGCTCTGAGCAATTCAGAAAAGAGATGCTGACTGAAAAAATAGTATTATAATAATTCTTTCCATTGGAATAGACTTTTATTATTTAGGCAGGACTTTTACATATATTATATCACTTAATCCTATTATTCACAATCTTAACTATTCCTACAAAGCCAGGGTCTGTGTTACTGATGACAGATTTTCTGAATGCTAGGGAGAGGAGCCAGTTGAATAGCAAAAGACTCTAAACTGCCTAACAACAAGGTATTGAGAACAACAGCATAAAGAAAGGTTTCCTTTGCTAAAGGCCACTCTAAGGAAACCCGAGATATATCTCTGCTGGAAGTCACAATAGTTCTCCACACCCTTGAACACATCAAATCACAGACAGTCCTCACCCCAACTTCTCCAATTACCCCAGCCCGATCCAAGACGACAAATCCTGGAATACATCTGAAGGGTTCAGACGCCAGCTGCTCCTCAACTCTTCTCCCTTCCCCAAGCAATTAAGAACCTCTGACACCCTCCAGCCTCCCCATGGAATTTGTGACGCCAGCTAAGACCCACATGGGACCCCACATGGTGCATCAAACTTGCTGAAATAAGGAACCTTTGTCAGACATGCCTCCTAAGAGTTGGCTGAGCTAAGGCAAGTGATGAGGGTCAAGAAGCATGTACTCCTGTGGCCTGTCCTGAGTGACTTCTCCCCTCGGACCAGAAGGGCAGCCTCACCTAGCCCATCATTTCCTGTCCCATGGTTAAATAGGTGCCCACTGCTATTCTTCTCATCCCCAATCCTCTTCTACAAATTGCACCTAAAATTAACACCCTCCTCCAACCCTCTTTCCGTTCTTGTTTAGACGTGTTCAACCTCTTGATTCATTAACTAGTGTTTGTTTTTTCTTTAACCCTTTGATCCTTGAGATACTCCAGGAGAGCTTGTTTCTCTTCTTCCTCCTGCTCCTCCTCTTCCACAATCCTAACATTTCAGCCAGGACAGGCACCTGCCTCCGCTAGCAGC
The DNA here is from genome assembly GCF_001604975.1 of Cebus imitator. Lineage (NCBI taxonomy): Eukaryota > Metazoa > Chordata > Mammalia > Primates > Cebidae > Cebus > Cebus imitator. The sequence goes on from NW_016107905.1 coordinate 749,724, forward strand.
ATCTTACTCCTCTCTGGGTGCTTCTTCAAACTGTGTTTTTGGTGTGCTCAACCTAAATCCCTGAATTCTCAGGCTAAGGTTAGACTTTAGTTGTCTTTTTTGAAACTACAGCTACTAAACACACTCCACCAGGGTAAAAGAGACCAGTTCTTCGTCCACAGGGCAAGAAGCAAACAAGTTTGGGGAATACAGTATATCAGACACCCAGTGTTACAACAGTGACACGGGAAGTTCCAAGGAAAGGAAGTGCTGAGATGAGCAGAGCAGACACTATACTCTCTTCCTCTCCTTCTTCCAGACTCCCCGCAACAGTGGGCTGTCCCTGCCACTGGCAAGTGCCACATTATAACAATGATGATGATAACGGCAACATTTCATCTTCACCACAAACCTATAAGGCATGCATGTTATCATCCCAATTTTACAAATATGAAAAACTGAGGGACATAGAGTTTCAGAAACTTGCTTAAAATTCCACATGAGTGGCAGAACTAGCCTGTCTGGCCCAAGAGACTGCCTTCTTCACCTGACTATGCCACCCTGTCTCCTGCTACCCACTAACTCCTACTTGCCTTTAGATCGCAGTGTAGACTTCTCTCCCTCAGAAAAGCCTTCCATGACCAACTCAAACTGAGTCAGCAGACCGCTGATGAGTATTCCTGTGTAGTGCAGTGACTTCCCTGACCATAGCATGTATCACATGGAATTGTTCTATTTTCGGTAGCTGGCACAGTCTTGGTATTCAGCAGGAGATCAACGAGTACTTGTGGAACATATCAGGATGCTAAACCATAAGCTCTGCATTCCTCAGTGCAGAGCACAGTTCTTGGCTGCGGATGCCCTCCTCTCACAGGCTTACTACATATGATTAACTTCTGTCAAGATCCAGCCTAGTACCTCGTCCCCAGAAAGCCCTCTGTGGCATTACACACCTCCTGCCCACCTTATGTCAACACATACTTGCTAGAGGAGTTAACGTTCATGAAAATAACAAACCCAATCTGTCCCACAGCAACCCTAGGGTTCGGAGCAAGTCTGTAGTGTTCATGTACCATGATGTACAGAACAATGGGTTCACGTTCCCCAAAGCTGCAATTCCCAGAGGTCATAACAAGCTGGCCAATCCCTTCAAATCAAAGTCAGTCAAGATTCTAAGGCCGGGTGCGGTGGCTCATGTCTGTAATCCCAGCACTCTGGGAGGCCAAAGTGGGCGGATCACGAAGTCAGGAGTTTTAGACCAGCCTGACCAATATGGTGAAACCCTATCTCTACTAAAAATACAAAAATTAGCAGGGCATAGTGCCGTGCACCTGTAGTCCAAGCTACCTGGGAGGCTGAGGCAGGGGAATCACTGGAACCCGGGAGGCAGAGGTTGCAGTAAGCAGAGACTGTGCCATTGCACTCCAGCAGAGCAAGACTCCATCTCAAAAAAAAGATTCTAAGAGTTGGAATCCTGCTCCTAGGAAAACCTGTTTGACATCCTCCCAAGAGAAAGAACTAAGACTAGGAGCTCCTGTTAATTCCATTTAAGAAATACACTCAAAGCCTACTCTCCTTCCTTCAAACCCTATTAATTCTAGTGGTAAGGGAGACGGATGATGTCCCACAGAGGAAGCTGCACTGGACCCTGCAGGATAAAGAGAAGTATGGCAGGAAGAGGCAGGAGGTAGAATTCGAGCCACAGGAAGAACAGGATGAGAATAGGCTTGATGGTGCTAATGTTTAGTAAATGAAGGAGTCGTCCCTTAGCCTTGATCTTTAGAAACAGATGTAGAGGTAGAGGAAGCTGTGGCTGCAAAGGCAGTAGGTAAGAAAGTGAAGCCAAACCCAAGTGGCACTTTTTGAGCCCCTTTCTCAAGTCAGGATATGTTTAGAGCCAGTATGATTTTCATATACATTCCAACTTATTTTCACTTCCCACTGGTAATGAAAGCCTACCTTTTCTCCTTCCTTGCACTACGCAATTCTTATTCTGCAATAAAGAAATACTTGAGGCCGGGCGCAGTGGCTCACACCTGTAATCCCAGCAATTTGAGATGCTAAGGTGGGCAGATCACAAGGTCAAGAGATGGAGACCATCCTGGCCAACATGATCAAACCCTGTTTCTAGTAAAAATACAAAAATTGGCTGGGCATGGTGGCGCATGCTTGTAGTACCAGCTACTTGGGAGGCTGCGGCAGAAGATCGTGTGAACCTGGGAGGCAGAAGATGCAGTGAGCCGAGATCGCACCACTGCACTCTAGCTTGGTGACAGGGCAAGACTCTGTCTTAAAAAAAAAAAAAAGAAAAAGAAAAAAAGAGAGAAAAAGAAAAAGAAATACTTGAGACTGGGTAATTTATTTAAAAGAGATTTAAACTGGCTCATGGTTCTGTAAGCTGTACAGGAAGCATAGTGGCATGTGCTTCTGGGGAGGCCTCAAGAAGCTTTCAATCATGGTGGAAGGCAAACAGGTAGCAGACACATCACATGGAGAGAATAAGAACAAAAGGGAGAGAGTAGGGTGGGGAGAGGGTGCCACACACTTTTAAACCACCAGATCTCATGTGAACTCAGAGTGAGAGCTCACCATCAAGGGATGGCCCAAGCCATTCATGAAGCATCTGCTCTCATGATCCAAACACCTCCCACCAGGCCCTACCTCCAACACTGACAATTATAATTGAACATGAAATTTGATAGGAATATACTTTCTTTTCTTTTTCTTTTTTTTTTTTTTGAGATGGATTCTCACTCTGTTGCCCAGGCTGCTGTAAAGTGGCATGATCTTGGCTCACAGCAATCCGTCTCCCAGGTACAAGCGATTCTCTAGCCTCAGCCTCCCAAGTAGCTGGGATTACAGGTGCCTGCCACCACACCCGGCTGATTTTTGTATTTTTAGTGGAGAAGGGGTTTCACCACGTTGGCCAGGCTGGTCTTCGAAATCCTGACCTCAAGTGATACACCTGCTTCAGCCTTCCAAAGTACTGCGATTACAGGCATGAGCCACTGTGCCCAGCTGGGGACATACTTTCAAACTATAGTAACTCTTCATTACCTACTAGGATCCATACAGGGTTCAAAATCCTCACCCAGCTATAAGGTAGCATACTCTGCAATGTACTCTTCTAGGAAGGTGGCCTGGGCCCTCTCTTTTCTCTGCAGAAGAGCCCCACAACACCTGCATCCCTGAGGTATGAAGACACTTTCACATGCTCCTCCACTTCCTCCCCAGAAGGCTGGCGACAGAATACTATGAGGAACCATCACTCAGTCGGGAGGCCCCACACGCTGCTACTGCTCACAGGGCCGTGGACTTGCTCCTGCTTTCCTCACATGGAGGACAAGCCATGATTCTGCATCCTCCTATGGGGTAACCCCACCTATGGAGTACCTTTCCCACGATGAGTGTGTTGAATCTGCTGGGATGATCACTGGCCTGGTTATAGCAAATGAGCAACATACAAAGGATTTTGTCCCTGTGATCAATTAGCTTATATGCAAACACATACAGAATCAAGAACAAAGAGCCAAAACCCCAAGAGTTGTGTGTAGAGATATCAAAGCTCAGAGAGGTGTGTGAGAAGTATAAAGCAGACAGCCACACAGCCTACTGAGGGGCTCCCGCTAACTTCATGGGCCACTAATCAGAAACTGTGAGCAACCATGCAGTTATCAAGGAGCCTTAGCAGGGCTGTACTGGCTCAAGACTCCACTGGTTCCTTTCCAATCCAGCCTCTAGATTGAGATCAGTGGGGAAGAGAGAGTTCCAAGACTTTTCTCTCATCTGCCACCAAACCTCTCTGTGCTTAGACTAGTGCTCAAGAAACACTGAGAGGCTGATCCTCACACCCACCCACTCATAGTCTAGTGTGCGACAATCCCAATGACATTCTCTGATGCCTCTTACCATAGCCAGAGTCAACAAGGCCGAACCATCAGAACCCAAGCCAGTGACAATAAACACAAAGGTCGGCCCTCTCCCAAGGAGACATGTGTCTACTACATGGGAAGAACTGATCAAGCCCATTGCATTTTATAAAGTGTTGCTCGTTACTCAGAATAACAAAGGATGAAGCAGAATTATTTCATAGCCCTGTTTTTACTTGGTCATAACTTCCTGAAACATTCTGTGCCCTCTCCCCATTGAAATACCAAAAATACTTTTGTGATTTAAACAGAATGAAAAAAAAAACTTGGCTAAGAAATCCTGAAGAGAATCTACCTTCCCTGTACTACTTCCGAGAATTATGAATGACTAAACAATTCTCCTTTAAAAGATTTGGTTACTGGCAAAGCTAATAAGTCAAAGAAGTTAAACAAGAAAAAAATCTCCATCACCAGGGATGCCAATAAATCTGGGTAGAAAAGGGCTCCTAAAAGAAGAAATATGAATATAGTTAAGAAAGGCAAGAGGAGGCAAAAGGACTATCAAATGGGAAAAAGATATTTCTTATTTTTAAATTCTAATGTTATATTCTCCCAGATGTGTTTTGGAATCATGTAAAATGCAACCTTTCAATCACATCACTGTGCTGATAATACATGTCTTTAAAAGAACAGACCTTGGCATTCTCATATTTAATATGTAAGGTTTCAAAACTGACTCCAAATGTTCCTAACAAATAGCATCCCTGAGGAACATCAGCTCTGAAATACCAACAAGGCAGCCTCCCTGAAGAGGACAAAGAGTTCACAGTGAGATCACTTAGCTGATCTCACTCCAGCACCAACATCTCAGAAGGGTATTTACCATTCTTTGCTACTCACCTTCATGTATGGGAAACCAACATGTGTTATTTGAGAATTTAGGGACTCAGGAAAACCTCATGAATATCAAGGATCTAACTCTACTACTCAATATGCACTGAATTGAATCAAACAGAATCCAAGAGATACAGAAGAAACACGGAGCACATTCCAACCCTGAGTCTGTCTGAACCAAGCAGCTGTGGTTGTGTCATAAAGCCAAAGTGTGGAGTGATATCAATTGGTGCTAGGATCCGATCTTCCAATATGGGAATTATTTCTGTACCTGGTAATGTTCCAAATGCCCTACATATACTACCTTATTTGATCCTCACTACAGTCTTATAAAGCAGACATTATCATCCCCATTCTGGTGAAATACAGACAGTGAGGTCACGAAAATTATCCACGGCAACACAAGTAGCAAGGAATACAGGCAGTAGTCCAACCTAGACAATCTGACTCCAGAGTCCATGCTTTTCATCAGACTATGCAGTCATTCCAAAAATCAAGGTGAAGGGCTGAAGCTCATAACGGTAGCGAGATATAATACTGAGCTATACTCATGATCTCAGTGGCTCCATGAGAGCTGCAGGTGGTATTTACTATTTTGAGGTGTACACGAATTGAAGGTGTACACTCCACTTCATAAAGACAGCTGTGTGAAGAAATCCTAGGGACAATCCTGTTCTTAAAAAGTTATAGTCAGTTGGGCACAGTGGCTATTAATGCCTGTAATCCCAGCACTTTGAGACGTTGAGGCAGGTGGATTGACTGAGCCCAGGAGTTCAAGACCAGCCTGGGCAAACCTGGCAAAACCCATCTCTACAAAAAAATACAAATAAAATTTAGCCAGGCATGGTGACACATGCCTGTAGTCCCAGCTACTCAGGAGGCTGAAGCAGTAAGGTGGGATGATCACTTGAACCCGGGAGGCAGAGGTTGCAGTGAGCCATGGCAGTGCCACTGCACTCCAGCGTGGGTGACTGAGTAAAACCCTGTCTTAGGGGGTAAAAAAAAAAGTTATAGTCATACCCTCATCTTCCAGTGAATTCGGATTTTCATGTGTTAAATTAGCTTAAGACGAGGTTGATGAACAGGGCTGGAAAGAAGTCAGCAGCCAGGGCACTTCTCATTAACACTGTACCACAGAAAGGTTGTCTCCTTAATGTTACTGTCCCTCTTGGCCCCAAAGCTAAATCTGAGGCAGGCCAAGGTCAGTCCTGATCTGACCACGGTCCAGGCAGCAGACACACCAGCACAGGCCACCATGGCTCCTCACACCCTCTGCAAACTCCTACTCCTGACTGATGCACTAGAATCTTCCAGTGGGTAAGAAGAGGTGAGAGGCGTTCATCTGGAAACCTACCTAGAATCACTGAAGACTGAATGCTAACCCTAATTGTTTTATTAGCACCCTGTGACCCTCTTTTGCAGAAAGTCAGGTAGGTAAGAATAACCTCTAAGCTGGCAAGCGAGCAGGGTAGTGGGGCACTATTGCTCAGCAGATGGAATCTGTGTTCAATGAGGGCTTTAACTCAATTGAGACCCAGTTAACATGGACTCCAGGTTTCTTTTATTAGAAACTTACAGTGCAAGGGTGGTACCATGTGTTGTCAATGTTCTAAACATGGCACAACAATTAGTCAGCAGAGGGTAATTTCTCAATGCCTTTTCATGACATCAGGGTTCAACAAGCCCTATAATGACCCATCCAGCCTCCCACCACAATCCCTAAGTTTTTTTTTATAGTCACAGGTAATTACACCATGGAGAGATGACATCACTTTCATCAACAGGGTTTGCAGCTGACAGGAAGATGCTTTGCGGATGTTTTGGGAACTACATCCTCATTTAGCAAACAATTTGCTATGGTCTCTATTGTTCCTTTCCAAGAATAGAACCACCTTGGCAAACCTTGTGCCTAAACTGGAACCAGACAACCAAGAGCCATCGTAGATGAGAAAAGAAGCAACCACAGAGGGAAACATGGTAACCCAGAGATGACTCCGTAACCCTTTTATCCATCAGGAGAAAACATGGTCTCTTTCTTCCTCCACCAGAATAATTTTCTGGAGGTTGATCTGAGCACGTCCATCAGGAAATACAAAAAACAGGTTTCAGTGAAGCCTGCCATTCATCACAGGTAGTGTGGCTCCCAGCAAAGAGCGGGGGCAAGAGTCAGACATACTGAGCACAAATCCCAGCCAGCCTCATCACTTAAAATCATCAGTCTCTAAACAAGTTATCGAACCTCTCCTCTGGCTCAGTTTTTCTTTTATAAAATGGTTACACAATCAACTACCCTGGGTGTTCTAAGAGCTTTATATGGAATGATAACAGAGCCTGACACATATATGATGCTCTATATACATCAGTTTCCCACTTGTCCTCTCCTCTCAACTCAGTGAACATTATCTCTGACTCCAGGGTCCTTCCGAGATGAGGTGAGCCAGGGCCACCTACCAACATCTCTCTGCTACGGGCCAAAGCCAAGTCATCTCCCAGAGAACCTAGCTCTCAACATTTTCCATTTTCAATGAAAACTAACTGCCTGACTTTCTCACTGTCATATAGAAATGCAGATGGGTGTTTCCCCTGATATTCTAAAATTGTTTTAGGTGATTGTGTGATATTTCACATGGCCTAACATGTCATGGCAACATTTTAAGGGGAAAAAAAATCAGAAACAAGTAAAACAGTGAGTATGTTTAGTAAATAAGCTTTGGAAAAAAAGAGAATGCAAACAAAGGCTTTTTATGAGTCAGCAAGCCAGTTGGACTGAGATCAAACTATGCAACCATGAGCTTTCTGGACGGCAGTGAGGATTCCCGAAGTAAATTAATCCCTCCTCACTGGTCAAATTTGATAACTGCTCCAAAAATCTCTTATCTCCAACTCAAACAGTACTTTGTACCGTAAGTTTTATATTTCAATGACAGCAAAGAATATCATCTGCATAAAAAGTCTACTGCATACTGTGACTCAACAGTAGGTCACATACCAATTCTGTTGTTGTTTGGGAATTACATCACACATTTTATTTGCCAAGTGCCTTCCAAACATTTTTATTAGTCTACACAACACCAACTTAACATTCTTAAGGATTATTGTTTCTGTTTTGCAAAAGACACAGAGGTCAGGTTATGTGATTTGCCTCAGGCCAGACAGCAAGTCTCAAGATTACAGGTAAAATGAAACAGTTGGGAGATCTGAGAAAGGCTGCTACATGGAAGAGATCTTAATTCCTCCTAGTCCAAGAAAGGCAAATTGGGCAGCATGTGCATAGATTTTATTTTTAATTCTGATCTACCCACTGCATGATGTGACTAGGTGTGAAGAATAAGATATGTCTCCTTTTGCCAGTCTTAAAAAGGAAACTTTTCAATGATTTTCCCAATTTAAAGGAATGACCAAGGGAAAGCTTGACCCAACACCTCTCTAACACTTTCTCTGCTATAACTCTAAATCTCAAGCTGTAGATGAGAGAAACCAGTATGGAACCTGAACTTTAAACATGATGTAATTCTACTCTATAACTCTCAAGTACCTCTTCCTACATGATTTTTCCTGCTAAATCTTAGATTGTGATCAAAACTGTGATATTTGATGATGAGATGATTTAGATGATGATGACTGTGGTATCTATGACCAGAGATAATGCAGACAAATTGCACCCCAGAGGATGCCCACTACCTAGGTCTACTAGGATTCTCAGACATGAATGTGCATGTACACACACATACAGCTGGGGTCTACTACAGCCCACTGGATAGCAAGGCTGCATATTTTACAAGCACCCATTTAAAAATGTCTCTGAAGTGTGTGTTCAGGAACAGCTACAAGGAACAGGTAAGAAATCCAAGAAGGAAGCCAGGCACAGTAGTTCACACTCATAATCTCAGCACTTTGAAAGGCAGAGGGGAGAGGATCCCTTCAGCCCAGGAGTTCCAGATCAGCCTGGGCAACATAAAATATATTTTTTTAATTAGTTGGGCATGGCAGTGCATGTCTATGGTCCCAGCTACTCAGGAGGCTGAGGTGGGAGGACTACTTGAGCCTGGAAGGTCAAAGCTGCAGTGAGCTATGATTGTACCACTGCACTCCAGCCTGGGCAACAGAACAAGGCTCATCTCTAACATAAATAAATAAAAAGAAAAAGATAAAAGAAATGCAAAAAGAGGAAAAGACATTTTCTTGAACTAAACTGCCTTTTCTTGGCTTCAGAGTATCTGAGATCTTGGTTTCTGGGCAAGCCTGCTTGGCATGCTGCTTATGGCAGGCACAGCCATACAGGTGTATTTTGGGTTTCAGGCCTAGAAAGGGTACCTCCCCCACCCCCAGAAGTCACTCCAAAGAGAGAGAAAAACATTGGTGGCAATTTGGTACACTGGATCTAAACAAAGGTGAACCCTCTTCCCCTGCCAGTACACGTTTCATGGGGAGTAAAAAAGACTTGGAGGTTGGGGTGGCAGGGAGGGAGCACTCTTTGCAGGTGGGGGAGGGGAAAGAAAAAAGAGCCACCTTTCCCATCCTGGTCTGAGCCCACACTGTAAACAGACACATTTTTCCACAATGGAAAATAATAATCTCTTTATTAAGCCAGTATGGAACCTGGTAATTGATTTCAGACCTTGAATGGGAAGCTGGGAAGGTGTGGGTAGCAGGAACATGAGGTGGAGAATGGGACGCATGGAGCCAACAAAAGGGAGGGTAGGGGTAAGTAGAATAGCTTCATGACACTAAACTGTGGGCCAGTTTGCCAACTTCTGCTCTAAAGACACAGTGGTGAATAAGACAAAGTCACTACACTCTGTGGTTCTGGCAGGTCACAGTGGTATGCCAGGCACCAGGCTAGGCCCTGGCCCTACTATTAGCTGTGAGACTCTGGGCAGCAAAAGCACAGTTCTCTGAGGCCCAAGCTGGTTCTGACTAGTCCTTCCTTCCTTCCTGCTCTGACAGTCATTCCATTCATGTGCATACTTATTGAGCACCATATGTTCTGGGCTGGGGGAGAACCTCTTTTACAAAGACCCAAATATTTTAAAGCCTAAACATTTTAGGCTTTTCAGGCCACATGGTCTTTGTTACAACTACTCAACTCTGCCATTGTAGCACAAAAGCAGCCACAGACAATATATACATGAATGAGCATTGCTGTGTTCCAATAAAGCTTTATGGACACTGAAGTTTGAGTTTCATATAAATTTTTACATGTCATGAAATATCCTTCTGATTTTTTTCCAAACATTTAAAAATATCAACAGTTAACTGCAAGACTACAAAACCAGACGGCAGGTAGGATTTGGCCTGTGGGCCAGTTTGCCAACTTCTGCTCTAAAGACACAGTGGTGAATAAGACAAAGTCACCATACTTTGTGGTTCTGCAACTACTATTTCTAGAGGCCTCCTCTGGTTTTGGAGTGACCCTATAAATGGAGGCTCTGCTTCATTTTGTTGCACATTGGTGCATCCTGGTCTTCTCTTCCTTTGAAACCTCATATAACCATGATGCCCACATTGTGGGGTCCCAATCATCATGGCCTCCTGGATTATGCCAGGGGCTCCTCATGACCAGGGAGGAAAGGCTTGGGTTAAGTATCAGAATGGGATGGAAGGAAAGGCAAATCTACATGTTGGTAGTGGAGAAGGCTACAATGGAACAAAAAATAATCAGTAATTGTTTCTTCCAACAATTCAGAAAAAAAAATTAGCTGAGACTGTACTATTATCTGTTTATGTTGGGTAACGGGGTGGTGGCAGCTGATAGAGAATAAAAGAAATAACACTAAACTGTGGAGGCTCTACAGCCATACTATACCACTCCCCTACTGCTCCCACCAAAGTCCCCTTCCAGATTCTAGTTCAGAGATCCCTCTACAGGAAACACATCCACGGTGAAGAAAAGTGCCATGTATGTGTTTCTAATGAAGTCCAGTAGGAACACCAGTACTGGTGAGTTCAATGGTGATTCTAGAGCTCACAGACACAGAGGTAGGTTGTAGCACACCACCCAGAGGCCCACTGTACACACTCAAACAGGTCCTTTCTAAAAGGGCATTTTGTCTAGAGGACCACACAAAGACCACCTAGAAGGATCTCTAGAGCACTGCTGAAGGGAACAAGGGCTATAAAAACTCAAAAAGACTTAATGGGTTGGGTGTGTGGCTCACACCTGTAATCCCAACACTTTGAGAGGCCAAGGCAGGTGGATCACCTGAGATCAGGAGTTTGAGACTAGCATGGCCAACATGGTGAAACCTCATCTCTACTGAATAATAATAAAAAATTAGCTGGGCATAGTGGCATGCACCTGTAGTCTCAGCTACCCGGGAGGCTGAGGCAGGAGAATCGCTGGAACTCGGGGGGTGGAGGTTGCAGTGAACCAAGATCATGCCACTGGACTCCATCCTGGGCGACAGAGTGAGACTCTGTCTCAAAAAAAACAAAAACAAAAACAAAAACAAACAGACAAAAAAGGCTCAATGGTGCATTTCTAGCCCCTGCTAGGGCCCCTCCAGCTCACTCTCTTCAACCACAAAGTCCTTAGAGTCATGAAAGCATTTACTGAAGGACAAAGAAGTGATTTTAAAGGTTATTCCAGGTAAACCCCTTCATTCGACAGAGGGAAAGCTGAGCCTCAGAATGATTAAGTCTCTTGCTAAGAGCACAACATCTGTAGTGTCAGTGACCAGGTCCTTTTTCACTACATTATAATTCTTCAATTATGCACTCATTCTGCGAAAAAGCACAGAAAGACAAGAAACAAACAAAAGAGAGCTAACAATCATTACATACTTATTGTATTATCTCAATCTTCACAATCACCCAATGAGGTAGGTACTATTATTATCCCATTCTGTAGCTGAGGAAACAAGAGGCTTGCAGCAGTAAAACAACTTGTTCAGCGTCACAGGGCAAGCAAGCAGTGAGAACAGGCACTGAACACAGGCAGCCTGATTCCAAATCCCCCCAGCCCCTGCTATCCCTCCCCTACCCCCCCCATTCTTAATCTGCATATTGTGTTCCTTATACCTCTGTCCTCCTTATGATTATGGCTGGGGGAGAGGGGTGACAAGGTTACCACCGGCAGGGTCCCACACACTCCTCCTCCAACTTCTAGGGCTCATTAGGCCCCAGAAGGACTGGCTCCCTGCTATATTTACCATAGCACAAAAGCCCTCCACCCTCTGCTCTCCCTGAAACTGCCTGCCAGGAGAGTCCCCTGTTCTAGTCTTTAGATAAACAAGAGTATTAAGTATTTTTCCACCCACACACAGAAGGCAGGTCAGAACTCACCGGAAGCAAGTCCGCCTCCAAGCAGGGTGCTAAGGATCACCAGCAGAAGGAACACTCCATGTCCCACGGAGGCCACGGCAAACACTGAGGTGCTCTTTGGTGCTATCCTGCCATGGCACATCTTTTATCCGTCCAAGTTTTTTTAAAAAGAAAAAGATTTAAAATCCAGAAGAATCCTGTAACCAACAAACAAACAAGGACACAGACAAAGTGAAAACTTCAGCCGTAAGTAAGTTAAAAGCAGCTACTTTGGTAAGGAAACCATAATCACACACAAAGTTGACAAAATTCTAGCAACTGAATTTCTGCTGCCAGGAGAGACAAGCACAGAAGTGGCTTTCAACTCCTCCCTGGGGAAACAAGGCCTGCAGGGTGCTGGTGCCAGGAGGTGAGCTCTGTCTCACCTGTGTGTCAGTCAGGCACAGCAGGGCTTTCAGAAACTGCCTAGCTCTGCCCTAACGCCTGCCTGGAGGCTCCAGCAGAGAGGGGGCTATTGACACAGAGCTGCTACACCCAAGTCAAGTTTTGCCTTTGTCACTTGGACTCAGAACAAGTTCAACTAACCAAGAGAGAGAGAACACGTGTGCAAAGGGAGAATACACCGCCTAGAGAAGGAATGCAGCAGTGGGAGCTGAGGGCCCTGGCCTGCTTGCTAAACTGCCAAAGGCTGATGAGTTGTAGGATCTGACTAGACAGCCGTGAATCTCAAAAATTGACTGATTAATCAAAGCTCACCCAACACACCTGTGACCACATTCTGTTGGCTGTCCCTAACAAAGACAGGGAGAGGGGAGGAGGAACAGGACAGGACTTAGAGAATGGGCTGTAATTGCTAATTAGCCCTATCACCCACCCACTCTAGTTCAAAGATTTCAGAAAAGTAGGAACCAGAAGGGAGAGAGAGAGAAAGAGGGAAAGCCGAGGAGGGGGAGAGGGGGACAGAGAGAACCAGAGGTGAAGACTTTAAAGATTTTCTTTTTTTTAATTATACTTTCAAAATATACTTTTCTGGAGTACATGTGCAGGTTGTGCAGGATGCCATGGTAGTTTGCTGCATCCATTCCTCCGCCCCGTCACCTACTTTAGGTATTTTTCCTAATGTTATCCCTCCCAAATCCACCACCGCAACCCCCACGCTATCCCTCCCCTAGGCCTCCCACCCTGCAATAGGCCCCAGTGTGTGATGTTCCCCTCCCTGTGTCCATGTATTCAACACCCACTTATGAGTGAGAACATGCAGTGCTTGGTTTTCTGTTCTTGTGCCAGTTTGCTGAGAATGATGGTTTCCAGGTTCATACATGTCCCTGAAAAAGGCATGAACTCACCCTTTTTTAATGGCTGCATAGTATTCCATGGTGTATATGTGCCACATTTTCTTTATCCAGTCTATGATTGATAGGCATTTGGGTTGGTTCCAAGTCTTTGCTATCGTAAACAGTGCCACAATGAGCACACATGTGCATGTGTCTTTATAACAGAACAATTTAATAATCCTTTGGGTATATATCCAGTAATGGGATTGCTGGGTCAAACAGTATTTCTAGATTCTTGAGGAATCGCCACACTGTCTTCCACAATGGATGAACTAATTTACACTCTCACCAACAGTGTAAAACCATTCCTATTTCTCTACATCCTCTCCAGCATCTGTTGTCTCCAGATTTTTTAACAATTGCCATTCCAACTTGCGTGAGATGGTATCTCAATGTGGTTTTGATGTGCATTTCTCTAATGAACAAAGCTGGAGGCATCATGTCACCTGACTTCAAACTATACTACAAGGCTACAGTAATCAAAACAGCATGGTGCTGGTACCAAAACAGAGATATAGACCAATGGAACAAAACAGAGGCCTTGGAAGTAACACCACACATCTACAACCATCCGAGCTTTGACAAACCTGACAAAAACAAGCAATGGGGAAAGGATTCCCTGTTTAATAAATAGTGTTGGGAAAACTAGCTAGCCATGTGCAGAAAGCTGAAACTGGACCCCTTCCTTACACCTCATACAAAAATTAACTCCAGATGGATTAAAGATTTAATCCTAAGACCTAACATCATAAAAACCCTAGAAGAAAACCTAGGCAATATTGTTCAGGACATAGGCATAGGCAAGGACTTCAGGACTAAGCACCAAAACCAATGGCAACAAAAGCCAAAATAGACAAACGGGATCTAATTAAACTTAAGAGCTTCTGCACAGCAAAAGAAACACTCATTAGAGTGAACTGGCAAACAACAGAATGGGAAAAAATTTTTGCAATCTACCCATCTGACAAAGGGCTGATATCCAGAATCTACGAAGAATCAAAACAAATTTACAAGAAAAAAACAAACCCATCAAAAAGTGGGCAAAGGATATGAACAGATATTTTTCAAAAGAAGACATTTATACCAGTAATGATGAGTATGAAAAAATGCTCATCATCACTGGTCATTAGACTTTTATTTTCTATAAGCCTTTAGGGAGGCAACTGGATTGACGATACATTATAATACATCATGGTGTGGGCCTATTGTATTTTAGTTGACTTATTTGATTTCATTTGCCAGTTATTTTAGTTTACAATAGGTATTCCATATAATATTATATTTCCTTTTTTTAAGTTACACACATACCCTCTTCTCCATTAATAAGGCTTTATATGCAAAGATTAGGGAGTCTGTCATCTATAACCTTAATAAAGGATGTCTCTGGGACTCTGCCCAGAGATATTACCCAGATCTGATTTTGTCTGTTTGTTTTGAGACAGAGTCTTGCTCTGCTGCCCAAGCTGGAGTGCAATGGCATGATCTTGGCTCACTGCAACCTCCACCTCCCGGGTTCAGGCAACTCTCCTGCCTCAGGCTCCCAAGTAGCTGGGATTACAGGTGCCTGCTAGGACACCCAGCTAATTTTTGTATTTTTAGTAGAGACAGGGCTTTACCATGTTGGCCCAGTTGGTCTCAAACTCCTAGCTACAACCCCCCACCTCAGCCTCCCAAAGTGCTGGGATTATAGGCATGAGCTTCTGCACCTAGCCCCCGATCTGATTTTAATCTGTGTCTGAAGCGTAACTCAGGCCTATGCTCCCTTCCTAAAGAGGGTAACTGAAAAGCTGTCAAAAGGTTCATGAACAGAGCTAGCCACTGGTCTTCACCCACTTCCCTCTAATAATTGTGACTATGGCAGTCTTCTGTTCCCAGCTTTCACCCAGACTCCAGTTTGAGCCTTTAAAACTGTAGAACAGGTATGGTTCCTGGAGAATCTGGGGTGGAGTCTGTGAGTGACCACCAAACGATACAGAAAACTGTGTGTGGAATGTGTGCCCATTTAAGTGGCTAAGAGCAGTAAAGTCAGAATACCTAGATTCAAATCTGTTTCCTTATTATGACCTTGCGGTCAAGTCATATAACACCTCTTAGCCTCAGTTTTCTTATCTGTAAAATGGGAAGAGTAGCCATACTAACTTCATAGGGTTGATATAAGGATTAGGATAGACAAAGTGCCTGGCAAAGTGCTTGGTACTTTGTAAGGCCTCAGTAAACACTGGCTGCTGTTGCTGTTGTAATCACTAATAAGACCTGCACTTCAGGGGCCTTAGAGTTCCTCAAGTTCCACCATCTCATTTGACAGATGCCAAATCAAGGTCCAAAGGGGTTAAGGGATATGCTCAGGGGCCCCAGCTGGTCAGTGACAGAGTTGGCAATGGGCCCTTTGGTGTTGCTGTTTTAGATGCAGCCACATCAGGTAACCCTACCAGGCAGTTGTCATCCCCTGAAGGCAATAACCAGTGGATCATCAAGAATGACACCTGCATGTGCCACATCACAGCATGTGCACAAAAAATATTTAAGTAGTGAATCAACTGAGGCCACATAAGATAGTGCTTCGGTGTTCTGTGCATAAGTGGTGGTAGTCAGGAAAGACTGCCTACAAGAGGTGACGCTAAGCTGAATCCTAAACGATGTGAGATGGAAGGAGGGAGGGAAGAAGGGTGGAAGGAGAGAGGGATGAAGGGAGGAATGGAAGAGGGAAGGAAGGAAGAAGAGAAAAAGAAAGGAGGGAGAGGGGCAGGCAGACAGGCAGGCAGGCAGGCAGGCAGGAGGCAAAGAAAAAGGAGGAGGCACCAAATACAAGTGGATCAGAGTACTATGGAAGCACATAACTCCTGACAAAGGCTGGAGGCAGGGGCTAAGCAGAGGGGTTTAAATTTTACCCTTATAAGGATTCTAAACAGGGAAATAAGACTAAGTTCATTTAGGAAGATCATTCTGGCAGGGATTTTAGAGGATTTTGATTGGGGGGTGGGGGCAGGCGGAAGAAGAGCTGTGGGGCCTGCCAAATGCTAAAGAAGCTTACATTTATTTTTTGGTGTGTGTTTTTGTTTTTTAAAGATACAGGATCTTGCTCTGTCATCCAGGCTGGAATGCAGTGATGTGAGCATAGCTCACCTGAACTCCTGGGCTCAAGCGATTCTTCTGCCTCAGCATCCCAAGTAGCTGGGATTACAGGCGCACAACACCACAACTAGTTTTTTGTTTGTTTGTTCGTTTTTTTAAGACAGAGGGTGTCTTGCTATGTTGCCTGGGCTGCTCTCAAACTTCTTTCTGGCCTCAAGCAATCCTCCTAACTTGGCCTCCCAAAGGGCTGGAATTAGAAGGATAAGCCACTCTGCCTGGCTAGCATTTTATAATAAACATAGAGCCCTATGGAGAGCAACTTGTTAATATCTACCCCCCAAAAAAAAAATGCACATATAGTCTGACCTATCAGTTCTAAAATCTGTGCTAGGAAATCACATGTGCAATGACATATATGAAAGATATTCACGTACTGCTTGTAAAGGCAAAAGACTAAAGCAATCTAAAAGTTCATCAAAGGGAGGAGTGCTTAAATAGTACATCCAATATAATGAAATACCATGCAGTGGTGTAAAAAGAACAGGGCACTTCAACCTGTGCTAATATGGAATGACTTCTAAAATTAGTACGTGAAAAAAATAACTTGTGTATATGCATGTATTTTTAAAGGACACAAACACACACACACACACACATACACACACACATCTGTAAGTACTGAAAAACTCAACTAGAATAAAGCACAAGAAATTTGTAACTAATGATTGCCTTCAGGGAGGGGAAATGAGTGGTTAACAGGGAAGGAGAAAAACATTTTTTACTGCAACCTTTTACAATCTTGAGTGTTGTATTTTGTACACATATTACCTATTCAAACAAAATATAAAGTTAATGTAGCAAGGCCTTCCAATAGACCACCTGTCTTCTCTCTCAACAAACTGCCATTAAAACAAATCTCAAAAACCTAATTGCTCCCTCCCCCAGGAATATAGTCATTTTAGGGGCTCAGCACAAGGGCCATCTAGAGGAATTCTTTCCTGACACTTCACACCATACCCACCTCCAAGGTAGAAATGACCCCTTCTTACCTTGCTATGACTGTACCTTTAACAGGTTATCACACCTATTTGCTCATCTGTCTCACCATACTAGGCTGAGAGTTCCTTGAAGGCAGGGACAGTGAATTACTCAGCTTGGAATCTTCACTAGCCAGCACAAGGCCTGGCATCTGACAGGCAGGCAGCAAAGGTTTGCCAAAATCATGAATACTGCAGGGAGGAGCCAGTACAGAATTGGAGCAGAGAAGATGTACATGTGTGAGTTCCTGACTGCTTTTAGGGTTTTTTGTTTTTGTTTTGCAGAAACAACTGGCTCCTCCCTTACTGCTTAAGCAGCTACCTGAGTCAAGGAACAAATTCCACCACGAAGCCTAAGAAGGGATAGGTGCAGAACAGACTGGGTGATGGAAATGGGGGCTTTGCAAAGAAAAGATAAATGGAAGGTAGTCAGTGGAGTGTTTATATGTAAGGCTAGGTCAAGAGTTAACTGTTTCAGAAATAAAAGAGCGGAAAGCTAGCCCCCAAAACTCCAAACTATTACCCAGAATGGGAGAACCCAGCTACCGTGGAGAAAGGGCCACACTATAAATCTAATTATTTTAAGAAAGAGTCTGCTTGGAATATAGAATTCTGAAAAACAAGACCTGTTTTGGGATTGTGGCTTTAGTACATCAAGCAAAAAGAAAAGCATTTCAAAACAAGTTAACACTCGGTATTCATTATCCCTAGAGAAATACTGAGGCTAAAACTTTGTTTAAACAAAAAGAATCCGTTTCACTTCAGTATTCCTTTAGCATGTACATGACTACTTCACCTAATAAAAAAAAATTATCACTGGAGAGGAACCTGAAACTAACTCTCAAGTTCAAAACTAGCACTCAGCCATCCTCACAAGGAATATCACATGTGAACTTGGAGGTGAGACAGAGGAGAGGGCCTGCAATGACTCAGTTCCACCTCTGCCACCAGACAGCTGGCTGGTCATGAAGGCTCTGCCTTGTTTCCACATCTGAAAAAGGCTCTAAGGTGTCTCTCAGCCACAGAATTTTTCACCGCTTCTACCCTTCTCTTGTTCTCTTGTTGTAATCCAATCTCTTCCCCCCCAGTAGCCAGCTTTCCTCTTCAAAACACAGGTGAGGAGAGTCACCCTTCTGATTTTATTTCTTGGGAACTAGTGCTGCTGCCCCAACAGCCACTGGTAGCAGGAGGCCCCAGCTAGACTGTTAGCCCCAAAAGAGCAGCCTCTCCACCTCTGTAAACCCACAACATCAACAGCTAGGTGACTGTGCCCTGGCAAATGTGATATCATGGACACTCACTTCTTGTCCGTAAGTTCCTCCAATGAGGAAGAACACTGACCTCAAGCCATAGCTCTGATCTTGAGGAAGCCACTTACTTCATCTCGGCCCCTGTTTCCTCATTTGTAAAGTGGGGCTGTTACTTGCTTGACTCTCTCTCTAGGCTTTGTTGAGGCTCAAAAGGAACAAAAAATGAGGAAATGCTCTGTAAATTAGAAACACCCAGGGCTTATGTTTATAGTCTTAGCCAGAAGCCAAGACAGCAGAGGGCTACCTGAGAAATGATGACACACACGGTGGGCTTCTGGTGTCAAAAGTCTGCAACACAAGCCCAAAGTTCACATTGTTTATTGGCTTCTTGTTGCCACAGATGCTTCTAGGTTAACCCAAGAGCCTGCTAATAAGGTTAAAGGTGCCCTGGAGACAACAGGAACATCAGAAGACACATTTCAAAAATGGCTTCTGGCCTTGGAAGGCAGCAGCAGCAGCTGGGGCCAGCCAGGAAACAGCCAGGGCCCCCTGTTCCCTAGGCAGCCAGGGTCCAGATCTCCTCAGTTCATGTGCCTGGCTACCCTGGGGCCCAGCCCTGCCGAGAATGCCAAAGTCCTGCTGAAGGTGTAAGGTCATCTCGCACTATTGAACTCTTCTCCTGAAGACAAGAGGGGCCTGATTCAGTAAAGCGTGGCTCCCAGGTGCTGTGTGGGTAAAATCAGACTCTGTTTACATGTAATTTTTAATTTTATTTGAGACGGCGTCTCGCTCTGTTGCCCAGGCTGGAATGCAGTGGCACAATCTCGGCTCACTGCAGCCTCCGCCTCCTGGATTCAAGTAATTCTTGTGCCTCAGCCTTCTGAGTAGCTGGGACTACAGGCACATGCCACCAGGACTGGCTAATTTTTGTATTTTTAGCAGAGACAGGGTTTTGCCATGTTGGTCAGGCTGGTCTCAAACTCCTGACTCAAGTGATCAGCCTGCCTCAGCCTCTACAGGTAATTTTTAGAACAAATTGTTTCTTAAACCATGGCTCCTCTGTCCATTAGTTAAGATAGGGAACTGGGATGACAAAACCAACATAAATCCTTTTCTTGCCTCAGACTAATTAAGACAGGAGATAATGGTAGTAGTGGTGAGAGTCTAGAACAAGAGAGTTTATTCCTTTGAGAAACCATGTTCACCAACCTTGATCCTGCCACATGATGGGAAACGACAAAGAACAGTTTGAGAAATGTGAACAGAATTTAATCAGCTGATTACATTTCATTTCAGGTTGCAATGATAAGAAGTCGTAACACTTTGAAGTCCAAAGTTCCCCAGAGGGGTGTGATAAGTAAGAGAAATGACTAATACAGCCAAAGCTGCCCAGGCCCTTTCTTAACCTCTCTTTCTTCCCCTCTGTACTCCTACTCACCCTGAAATAGTCAGGTTACAGCATCAAAAGATATCTAAACATTCATTGGATCTTAATGCTTCCTATCCCCCAAAATTCAGTTACTCTTCTGTCTTCTCCCACTGTGGATCAATGGATTCTTCTAGTCCTACTAACTTCTGTATCGTCCCTTTCCTTTGTGCCACTAACACTTGAGTGCTTCAACAGCCACAGATTCTACTGGACTCTGACATCCTGTCAGGCCAGAATATCACCTTACCCATCTCCTTTAATCTCTAGCTCCTACCTGAAAAGGCAAACAACAAACTCTTATTACAATCACACCCCCTCCAAATCACAAACATTACCCTCCACTTTCCTCTTAAGCCACCTAAGCCATTATAGAGTGTAAGAGGTTTTTTTTTTTGTTTTGTTTTGTTTTGTTTTGTTTGAATTGCTTTGATATTCCCTGTGCTCTTGTCTTCCACCCCCAGGAATTGCTCACCACATCATCATCTGGGCATCACGCTTTCCCCAACTTCAGACAACAGGAATGCCAGAAGATACACTACCACCCTATGTAAGCCATCTTTTTAATAAGTCTCCAACACCTCTCTTCTAGCATCTGACAGCAGAATGACTGCAGCAGGGACCTGTACACAAAACAGGAGAGACAGCCTAGGTACCAGCTTGCCACTGAAAAGTGGTTTGACTTCAGGCAAGTCAGTGAGTCTTCCTGGTCTCAGGGGTGAACCTGGATGATCCCCAAAGGACCTCTCAGTTCTAAGAAAACTGGAATGTCTTCTGGGGAATAGGAGGGGCCCAAAAGTATTTCCTCTAAAAAGTAAGACAACAAAGGCTCCAACTAGAAGGAAGAAACATTAACTCTATCCTCACTGTTCTGACTGAGCAGCACATTCCCCTCCATCTTCCCAAGACGGATCCCTAGCATCTACCTTCCTTTGCATTGCAGCAAACCCAGGAGAATCCACTTTCCCTTTAGGGTTTAATCAATCCATCAGCATATTTGTATGGACTATCCATACACAGTGTTCCTAAAATGCTTTCCAAAAATAACACAGGTCTTAACAACAACAACAAAACCCAGCCTCTGCACACATTGCAGAGCTACAGGGGCCCAGGGAGAAAGGGAGAAAAGATACAAGATGAGAAAGCCAAGAGAGAATAAACAAGACTGGACAGGAAAATAAGGGAGAGAAAGCAAAGTACCTGTGAGCAGGAACCAAGCCTGTCCTAAGGTCCTGACCTGAAGTTAAGAAATCCCTTCTCCAGTCCCAGCTTCAACACGGCTGACGGGCCAAGCTTGGACAAGCGTTTTGCTTCCATGCCTCTGTTTTCTCATCAGTAAAATTAAACAGTTGAACTACATATCTCTCAGGGAGGCCAGTAACATGGAAACATGTTGGCAGATATTATCAAGTAGGTGGTCTAGAGCAAGTTATTTTTAGTTGCCGTCTGTAAACTGGATAAACGATAGCCACCTCATTGGGTTGTTGTGAGGTGAAATTAAGACAAACGTGAGACACACAGGATGATGTCTGAAACAATGGGTGCTCAAATTCATGCTAAGCCCCTTCCTGTTCTAACAGGTTGTGACTGACCCCCACTAGACTCCCAAAGGGCACCGCTTCCTGAGACTAGGGTCAAAACACAATGTTAGTTTAGACAAAAGAACACTAACAAGTTAAACAAGTGACCTTCCCACATTCTTTCCCATCAAATTCTAAAAATATTTTTTAAAGCACTTAGCACTACCTCCCCTTCAAATTAAACAGCTATTGTGACTCTCCTAAAATAATATCAGTTTCTGGGAGACTTAGGGAATATACACATACACACACTCGTTCTCATTAAGTAGGTGGTATTAGCCCCATTTTACAGATAAATGGAATCCAAGGGGCCTGGAAGTCTCCTCCTCCTGCTTCCCTATTTAATAGGGCTCCCTGCTCTTGTGTTTTCCAAACAAAAGGTCAAGTTTAGTTCCCATTTTAGTTTTGGGAGAATTTCTCACTTCAGCCCAAAGGCATGGAAGCCTCCTCCAAACCCTCAGCATTCCTGCCTGGACCAGCAATGGAAGTCAATTGAATCCCTCCCCAAAGGCCACTCACAGTTATTTAACTTTTATATGCTGCATTTCCTCAGGTAATAAACTCCTGCAGAGACCACCAATTCTGTGCCCCCAAAGTGCTTAACAAACAATTCTCGAAGGAATGAGAAAAAAAGATAAATTCAGAAGATACAATTTGTATAGAAAAATACCAAATGGCAAAATAGCAGGACATATAAAACAGGAGAAAAAAGAATATATAAATCCTGAAATTTGACCAGGTAGCAAAACAGATGCATGGCAGGAGCGACTGCAATTGGTTCCTAGACCCTAGAGATATACCTCATGTGTCATCACATCTCTTTCCTTGGTTCCCATCAGGGCTGAGTGGAACAGGCTTCAATACCCAGTTGGCAAATAAAGTCCTGGAAGCCGATTTGATAAAGCTGACTTCTTAGGGCTCTGTGTTTCCAATGACTATACTGCGATTCAGCTAATATTTACTGACTGTCTTCTATGCAAGGCTTGGGTGATCACAGAGATGAATTGGGGCACAGTTCTTACTCTCAAGGAATTCACAACTTGCGTGAGAGGAATTATGTTTATCTATGTAACACTGTCAAATTGTTAGTAAGGCCCAAAAGAAGGTTTTTAAAAAGTGCTATGAGAGCACAGAGGAGACAGGAACAAAGACTTCTGATGGGAGTAGGGAGAAGTGAAAGAGAAAGCTTTGAGTTGGACCTTGAACCCATGAACACATTTAGAGCTCCCAGGACAGTGTTTTGCATGCACAGTGCTACTTAAAAGAAAGATAAGGAAATGGAAGAACAATTCACTAAAAGGATGGCAGAGAGGAGAGGAAAAACAAATGTTAATTTTGTCTGCCTAGAATCACTGAATGGTAACAAAAAATAAATGTCTGTCTATATACCTTCACTCAAGAAATGTTTAGGAGCTAAATTTTGGCATTCAGAGTACTTATAGCTATGCAGGAAACACCTCCTCCAGGTCAAAAATAGCAAACCCTAGAGAACTGGCTGATGCAGTTATGTTTACTTTTTACCATCTCTGTGGATCGTTTTCCAAAGGCCCCAGAGTGGGATGGTATAAACAGGTCTGTGTCACTTCCTGGTTCTCAGGCCTTCTGCTACATTCCCAGTCAGTCTGGGAAAGCTGCCTATTTAAAAATAAACTTTAAAAACTCACCAAAAACTCCAACCCTAAACCACCCTTCCCGCTATCTCATTCAATTTCACTGAAATTAAAAGGATAGTGAGAAATAAGACAAAAATGACCACAGAAAATGAGTTCTCAGATTAAAACAACAAATAGGTCCTCAACCGAGCTCAATGTCAAGAGACTTGGATTCTACTTGCTTTTCCTTTAACTGGAAAGCCTGACCTTGAACAAGCAGGATGCTTCATCTCTCTGCACCATAGCTACGTCAGCATTCTCTTTGCCACAATGTAGCTATCCAACTTTCTGGACCTCTATTTCCTTTCTATAAAATGGTACTAATAATTCCTATATCACAGGGCTATTTTAAGTATCATATGGGAAATGTATATAAAGTACTTAGCATAGTGCCTGTGACTTAGTAAGTCATCAAAAATGGTAGTTACTATTGTAGTCATCACCATCTATCATTATTATTGCCGTCATCATCTGAAAATGCAGGGCTGGACTAGACAACTCTCTGGTTCCAAATCCTGATATCCTGATTCTTTTTTTTTTTTTTTTTCCTGGGATGATGCTCTGTTGCCCAGGCTGGGGTGCAGTGGCACAGTCTTGGCTCATAGCAACTTCTGTCTCTCAGGTTCAAGCAATTCTCATGCCTTAGCCACCCGATTAGCTAGAATTACAGGTGTGTACCACCAGGCCCAACTAATTTTTGTATTTTTAGTAGAGACAGGGTTTCACTATGTTGGCCAGGCTGGTTCCAAGCTTCTGGCCTCATGTAATCTCCCTGCCTCAGCCGCCCAAAGTGCTGGGATTACAGGTGTGAGCCACTGTGCCAAGCCCAAATCCAGATTCTTTAAGTCACTTTCTCCTTTTTTCTTTTTCTTTTCTGTTTTTTTTTTTTTCTTCCCAGGGGGCTGGACAGCAAGAAAAGGGAAATAAACTTGGCAAAACAGTTAAACACACATCCTCAGGCTTTATGTTAGAAATACAATTAGGAAATCCATTAGTGAGTGAAATGAGGCATATTACTCCCCCAACAGAAAAATCTTGCATATTTCTTATATTAAATCCACAGCATTGTGGCAAGTTCGCCAACAACACACTGTCTATATACTCCCATGAGCACCAAGGACAACCCCACCTCCACTCTACCAGCCAGCACAATTTGACTTCACCCACCTCACTTTTCACTGTATAAACAAACTTCTCAGCAGCTCCTTAGAGTGCCCTAAAAGATAGCAGTGGCCAATCCACCCCTTTCTAATAATGACTAATCCTTCCACAAAGTATTTAACCTTAAAGAGTTTTCCTGGCTGGGCACCGTGGCTCATGCCAATAATCCCAGCACTTTGGGAGGCCAAGGCAGGCAGATTACCTGAGGTCAGGAGTTCAAGACCAGCCTGACCAACATCAAGAAACCCTGTCTCTCCTGAAAATACAAAATTAGACAGGCATGGTGGTGGTACATGCCTATAATCCCAGCTACTCAGGAAGCTAAGGCAGGGGAATCACTTGAACCTGGGAGGCGGAGGTTTCGGTGAGCTGAGATCATGCCATTGCACTCCAGCCTGGGCAACAACAAAATTCCATCTCAAAAAAAAGAAAAGGAAAGAAAGTCTTCCTGGTTAATTTCAATGTGGCCAAAAATCAGATGACCTTCCCAAAAGTTAGTGTAACTAGAAGCATTCAGCTTCACCAAGGCCAGGGTATTTAACTGTAATTAAATTTGGATGAAATAAACAAATATTTGCATCCATTCATCCATCCATTCAGTGTCTGTGAAGTGCCAAATGCTATAGAAGATATCAAAAACTAATAGGATGGGGTGAGTGAGAAAAATAAAGGATGAGGCCTAGGTTTCTGGCCTGAGTAACTACATAAATGGTAGAAGCTACCACAGGAGAAAAAGAATACAGGTGAATAAGCAGGTTTTGTCAGGGAACATAATGAATTTCATTCAGATTATTCCTTAATATGTTGACCTGGGGTACCTGAGGGATAATCAGTAGAAAGATCTAGCAGGCAAATTAGAAATGAATGTGAAACCCTACAGAGCACTCCGAACTTGGGATGTAGCCCTGGAGTGATCAACCTGTAGGTGATGGTTGAAACTATGCAAAATAGATGAGCTCACCTAGGAAAGAGGGCAGGTTGAGAAGGAAGTCAAGGATAGAATCGTAGGGAGAACACTAACTTACAATGGGCATACTGAGAAAGGACAGCCTATGAAAGACTCCAAACAGTACATGGAAACCAGGGGCATGTGCAGCATAGACAGAGAGACTCAAGGAAAACATGAGAAGTGGCAGATGCAGCAAAGGCCTAGAAAGACGAAGACTGAAAAAGGCCCACTTGATTTGGCCCCTAGGAGATCACTGGTGACCTAATCAAGAACAGCTTCATCAGAGTCGTGGGGGCAGATTATATCAAATTTAACATGAATTAAAAGTGGGAGGCCGGGCGCTGTGGCTCACGCCTGTAATCCCAGCACTTTGGGAAGCTAAGGTGGGCGAATCACCTGAGGTCAGGAGTTCAAGATCAGCCTGGCCAACATGGTGAAACTACATCTCTACTAAAAATACAAAAATTAGCCAGGCGTCGTGGCATGCACCTGTAGTCCCAGCTACTTGGAAGGCTGAGGCAGAAGAATCGCTTGAAGCAGGGAGGTGGAGGTTGCAGTGAGCCAAGATTGCACCATTGCACTCCAGCCTGGGTGACAGAGCGAGACTGTTTCAAAAAAAAAAAAAAAAAAAAAAAAAAAAAAAAAGAACGAACGTGGACACAATAAAGGCAAAACTATTTAGGGAAGGAGATGAAAAAGAAGGGAGAAGAAAGACTGGATGATAACTACAGGGGGTTTTTGTCTTATTAGATATACCTTCTCAGTTAGCCCAATGATTTAAGGCATCCTAAATGGTCCAGATAGCTCAGAGACACCCCCGACCCCTTCCATGGAGAGTCTCTCTGAACGAACACTTCCACACTCTATGTTTAGCAAAAGCTAGGTAGAAGTTGGGGATACAGCTTAAAGAGTTTCCTGCTTCCTTAGCGTTCAGCAACAGCAAAGTCTCTCTACCCCATTATCCCCTGCCCTGAAATTGCTACCTCTTCTATAGGATTCGTGAATGGAAAAAAATAGTCAACCTAGTGGCAATTACTTTGGCAGTAATTCCAAAGAGGTGACCTTCCCTAATACATCTGAGGCCTTAAAGTTCTCCATACATATGGTCCCAGTTTCTGCCATTTCCCTCCTTCCTACTCAGAAAGTAACCTGAGTATTTTCCCCTGAGTTTCAGGTTTAGGATTCCAGGGACATGTCTTCGCCTCCATCTAATGAAGCTTAACAGCCCCAACGAGGTGCACACTCAAGCCTAACAAGACCCTGTCTTCTGGCTCCTAATGTTCTCCATCTTTTATAACTTCCAGGAAGCCTCCTAATTTATAACCAAACCATGATTCCTCCTGTCCTCTTCATCATAAATTACCCAAACTTCCTGTAAGCTGTCAAGATTGGACTACGAGGTACAAGCAAAAATGAGAAGTAGGAACTTGCCCACTGTTTCTTTCCTTTGATTAGCCCCATGATCCTGCTGCCATCTATACCATTACATCATCTTCTAATTGTACAAAGTCACTCCACGAAGGTCTGTATATTCTAGTTCTACCCCAATCATACTTCCAGTTTTCTGCATGTGGGGCCCTAAATCAGGAATCAAGAAAGAATATGCTTAAACTAATTCACATAAAGGGGAGTCCTTCAAATGTCCATACAGAGATTCCAAAAGTAATTACAAATTAGTCAAAGTTCAGGCAAAGGCATCAAACAGTTAACTTTATAAAATCCAGGCAAATCAGATGAGAACATGCCCCGAGAAAATAATTAATTAATTAATTTGGGCAACATTGTGGAATATGTTAAAAAAGATTATGATAAACACAGAGGTGATGAAGAAGAAACATCATAAATTAATGAGGGAATTTGATACTTCTCTCCAGACAGGGCTTCTGAACTCATTCCTAACATGCTTCTTTCTTAAGGAACTCAGTGACTTTACTCACACATCCATTGGGCACCTACATGTACTAGATTCCTTGAAAGGTACAAAGAGGGGGAGGAAGCATATGCCCTTAAGAGTTTATAGCTGGCTGGGAGCAGTGGCTCATGCCTGTTATCCCAGCACTTTGGGAGGCCAAGGCAGGCAGATTACCTGGGGTCAGGAATTCAAGACTAGCCTGACCAATATGGACAAACCCCACCACTACTAAAAATACAAAAATTAGCTGGGCAAGATGGCACATGCCTGTAATCCTAGCTGCTCGGGAGGCTGAGGCAGGAGAATTGCTTGAACCCGGGAAGCAGATGTTGTGGTAAGCCGAAATTACACCATTGCACTCCAGCCTAGGCAACAAGAGCGAGACTCTGCCTCAAAAAAAAAAGAGTTTACATTCAACTGTATATTGTGTATAAGACACAAACACAAATAATTACAACATGAGGTACAAAGTGAAAAGTCATGGGAGATATACAGCCAAAGTGTCAAAGACAAAATAGGAAGATAAGCTGGAGTCCAGAAGAGGGAAGTGACAGAGACAATTATAGGCTCGATGTAGTCTAGTGGATAGTACATAGTTTCTGGAGTCACACAAAAAGGAATTCAAATCCTGACTCTGCCTCTTAGTTTCTCACAGGCCCTAGGTATGCTGCCTTACTGTTGTGAGCCTCTGTTTGTCACATATAAAATTGAGGTAACAGATCTATACTTCATGGAATTATAGAGTCAATGAGTCAAACATTTTTGAAAAGTTTAGGCAGGATGTGGTGGCTCATGCCTATAATCCCAGCACTTTGGGAGGCCGAGGCAGGTGGATCATGAGGTTAGGAGTTCAAGACCAGCCTGACCAAGATGATGAAACCCCATCTCTATTAAAAATACAAAAATTAGCCAGGTGTGGTGGCACACATCTGTAATCCCAGCTACTTGGGAGGCTGAGGCACAGAACTGCTTGAACCCGGGAGGCGGAGGTTGCAGTGAGCCAAGATCATACCACTGTACTCTAGCCTGGGGAACATAATGAGATTCCGTCTCTAAAAAAAAAGAAAAGTTTAATATAATATTTGGCACAGAATAAGGCCAGGTAAAATGGAGGTGCCCACCCACACACAGAGACTTAATGTTCTCTTTCCTCCTGCCACAGGGCTGTCTGGGCCTGACTCATGGACAGGCAGATAGCCAAGCACCTGCTATTTGCTCACCTGCTGTTTGCTCACCAATTCTGACTAGTTAGTTCAGTTGTTTGCCCAGGTTTAATGGGACCATGATCAGGAGGTACAGGAAGAAAGCTCAAAGTATATCTATGTCACATGCATGTCAGGATGCACAGAGTCTTCTGCTAGAAGGTGCAGCATTAGAATACAGGTAGAATTACAGATTATGCCACATTCAGCATGATACTGGCCACGCTATTCTTTTGGACCTATATAGCAGATGCTCGATAAATGTCTGGCAAATTGACATGACTTGAATCTGGTTGAATTATCATAAGATTTGTCTAAATGGTCCATGTTTCAATAAGTGAACAGAGAAGGAAAATGACATCCCAGGTTAATACCTGATTTGAAGGATAGTTGAGGAATATCTACCTCTAGTCATGATGGAATAATGGGGACTCAATTTATTCTCCTTCCTTAAACAACTGAAGGCCAGATAAAATAACTGTTTTCAGACACTGGACAACAAGCAGCACAGGGCAGTAATCCTTGAGAAATGCAAGGGGAAAAATGTAGTCAGCCCTACTACTGCCCCACCTCACTCCCTTGAGAGTTTCCAGGCCATGGGGTAGGGCAGAGAAACTTGAAAGAGTTTAGCAATCTCACGCAGTTGAAAAGACAGAGTTGGAAATTTGGAGAGGTCCAGGTGGCTGGAATTTGCAGGGCAAATTAATTGAAAAGGAGAGAGCTGCAAAGAACAAAACCACCAAACACCTGCAAATGGACCCCTTTGGGTTTGGGGCTGGGTACTGATCTATGCATGCCTGTGAGGAAACTAGGAAGGGTGGGGAAACAATGACCAGAAAGAAGTGGGTGCCACAACCCCAAGAACTCACTCAGAGACAGAAATCATTCATGCTCTGATATGGTTTGGTTGTGTCCCCACCTAAATCTCAACTTGAATTGTATCTCCCAGAATTCTCACATGTTGTGGGGGGTACCCAGGGAGAAGTAATTGAATCATGGGGCCGGTCTTTCCCATGCTATTCTCGTGACAGTAAGTCTCACAAGATCTGATGGGTTTATCAGGGGTTTCCACGTTTGTTTCTTTGTTTTATCTTGCTGCCGCCATGTAAGAAGTGCCTTTCGCCTCCCACCATGATTCTGAGGACTCCCCAGCCATGTGGAACTGTAAGTCCAAATAAACCTCTTTTTCTTCCCAGTCTTGGATATATCTTCATCAGCAGCATGAAAACAGACTAATACATGCTCCCACCAGCAAAAGCAGAAAAGTCCTCTAATACACAGGGCATTGGACAGAATCTTCAGAAGAGTTTTGCCTCCAAGTGGGACCAGCTTAGTTATCTTAGCTATTCCGGACTCACCCTAACAAAGTTTAAAAGTAAGCCATGAAAGGATCAAACCAATTCCAAGTAACTGACTGCCTCTGAGAATAAAGCCCAAAAGTATTTTTTAAAATACAAAAGGTTTCAGCACCCAGCAAGGAAAAACTATGATTGGCTTTCAATAAAAAATTAACAGGCATGCCAAGTAAAGCCCAGAAAGATATAAGCCAAAACTAGCAGAATAATCAAACAACAGAAACAAATCAAGAAATGACAGAGATGACAACTAGTAGACAAGGATGTTAAATCTCTAATATATATATATATTCCATGTGTTCAAGAGAGAAGGTGTGAGTATGACGAGAGAAAAGACTTAAAGAAGATTTGAAGTGGCTAGACACAGTAGCTTGTGTCTGTAACCCCAACACTCTGGGAGCCCAAGGTAGAAGGATCTCTTGATTCCAGGAGTTTGAGACTAGCCTGGGCAACATAGGGAGACCCCTTCCTCTCTATGGAAAAAAACAAAAACAAACAAACAAACAAAACACCTTTTTAATTAGCTGGGTGTGGTGGCATGCACCTGTAGTCCCAGCTATTCAGGAGGCTGAGGTGGGAAGACTGCTTGAGCTATGATCACAGCACTCTACTCCAGCCTGGGTGGCAGCGCAAAACCTTGTCTAGAAAAAATAAATAAATGAATAAAAATTCAAATGTTCAAATTGAACTTCAAGAGGGAAAAATACCAGTATCTGAAATAAAAAGTACACAGGATAGGATTAACAGCAGATTAGACAATGCAGAAGAAAAAAGTCAATCTAAAATACAGCAACAGAAATTATCCAATATTATATACTGAGAAAAAAGACAGAAAAAAACCCAGAACATCAGTGACTGTGGGACATATGAAGCAGCTTAATAGAGCAGGAATAATGAATGGGGAGAGGAAGCAAGGTGCAGAAAAAATATTGAGAAAAGAATGACTCAAATTTTCCAAATTTTATGAAAATTATATACAAACAGATACAAGAAGCTCATCAAACCCCAAGAAGAAGAAGAAATCCACAAAAAGAAAACACAAGGCACATCATAATCAAAATGTTAAAAAACAGTGATAAAGAGGAAATTCTAAAAGTAGCCATGGGCCGGGGAATTAGACACATGGCAGAGAAGCAAAGAATTACAGCAGATTCAGTGTCAGAAATAATGCAAGCCAGGAGGCAATGGAAGCCCC
Organism: Cebus imitator; assembly: GCF_001604975.1. Taxonomy (NCBI): domain Eukaryota; kingdom Metazoa; phylum Chordata; class Mammalia; order Primates; family Cebidae; genus Cebus; species Cebus imitator. The sequence continues at coordinate 780,854 of NW_016107905.1, forward strand.
GTTCTATAACTAGTGCTTTCTGTGCACTGGAATAATATTTAGGAAGGCCTAGTGTTGAGAACAAAGTGGGAACTCTGTGACATTAAAAACATTTGCAAGTATTCTCTGAAGACTAAAAAAGGATAAAAACCCTTTCTTAGGCTCATATCTAAAAAGGGCATTTACCCAGTTTTATACCTATGTCCTCAGAACATTACAGACTGTAGTCCCACAGTCTTATGGCAATATCACTTAACACACTGGAAAAGAGACAGAAAAAGCTATCAGAGGATTCATCCCATAGCAGAATAAAACCAAGTTAGAAATAACAAATAAGGAATCAGTCTACCAATGTCAGGCTTGAGTTGGTCTCTCTTCCTTCAAGTTGGTTAATGTGTCTGACTGACCTCTACAGATTCAGACAAAAATTTATTTTTCACACCAGATGCAGTGGCTCATGCCTGTAATCTCAGCGCTCTGGGAGGCTGAGTCAAAAGGATCACTCAAGCCCAGGAGTTTGACACCACCTGGGCAACAGAGCAAGAAACTGTCTCTACAAAAAAGAAAAAGAAAATCAGCCAGGTATGGTGGTGTGCACCTGTAGTACTGACTACTTGGGAGGCTGATACAGGAGAATCACTTGAGCCAAGGAGTTCGAGGTTACAGTAAGCTATGATTGTGCCACTGCACACCAGCCTGGGGGACAGTGAGATTTTTGTCTCCAAATATATATATTATATATGTGTGTGTGTGTGTGTGTGTGTATACATATATATAATATATGTACATATATAATGTATAATATGTAAGTACATATATATTATGTATATGTACATATATGTGTGTATATATACACACACATATATATGGCCTTTTTGTCCAACCAGCATGTCCCCAAACCAACATTTTAATTCTCTTGTCTCCAACTCGGATTTACATTCCCTCAGAGAGGAGCTTGGGAATTATGACATCTGGTTTTTCACCCCAGCTCTGCCTCTGGCTGTGATTCTGGACATAATAAAACTTTTCTGGGCCCATTTCCTCCTCAGTAAAATAGAGAGATTGGAAAAGATTAAAAGTTCTTTCAGCTCTAAACTTCTATTTTAAATGCTAAGTTTGGCCTTATCTATTTCTAATGGTCCAAAGAGAAAGGGCAAGGACCCAATCTTGCTATGAATACACACACACCCCCTCTGAAGGACTGTGGTGCTTTTATCTTGGAAACCAAACTGGACCAAAGGAGCTCAGAGAAGCCAGGAGCTTAGATAAGAGGGGCCTACCTAAAAGGCTCTGTAGACACTGGCTTGAGAGGCCAGCCCAGGACCTCGGGTTTAAAACATGAAAGTCCTGAATAGCCCTGGTCTTGCCTTCCCTACGTCAATCTTTTAAATCAAGTATTAAAAGGTGGAAGGGGAGGGAAGCCTCACTCTTCAAAGTATGGTCCATTAAGGGCAGCACTGGCAGCACCTGGGAGCTTGTTAGAAATGAGTAATTTCAGCCTTCATTCCAGATCTACTGAATCCAAATCTGCATTTTAGTAAGGCTCCCCAGGTGATTCATATGCATGCTAAAGTTTGGGAAGTCCCGGTTGGAAATGCTGCCTTTCTAGTCCCTGCTTTGTCACCTCTTCATTTGATAAAGGTGGCTTTTAAGACTGTCCACAATTCTCACTCATCCTCTAATCCCATCTCCTTGCACAGTTTACACACACACACACACACACACACACACACACACACACACTCACTCTCTCTCTCTCTCTCTCTCTCTCTCNAGACTGTCCACAATTCTCACTCATCCTCTAATCCCATCTCCTTGCACAGTTTACACACACACACACACACACACACACACACACTCTCTCTCTCTCTCTCTCTCTCTCTCTCTCTCTCTCTCTCTCTCTCTCCCCACCCCACCCCAGTTCAGAACCTTCAAACCCACACCAAGAGTTATGGGGGTAAGTTACTTCCTTTTTGCATCTTTCTTAGGTCCATACAAGGCCAGAAAGAGGCAAAGTTTGAAGCACAAACTAAGTATCAGTCCTTCCAAGAAAGTGATTCAGCCCATCCCTGCCATTCAAAGGTTCCCAGGAGGAGGGATGGAAAACAGGCTGGTGAACACAAAGGTACAAACTCTGGTGGAAAGAGATTCATCATTTACATCTGAACAGAAAACAAGGGTCCAAAGTTTCGTTTCTAAAATTTTTTGTTTTTTTTTGTTTTTTGCTGCTGCTGTCTTATGTAACATAAAGATTCTTGGAAGCATGGCCAAAAGGGCAAAGCATATACACAGAGTTAATAAAAACACAGCAAGAGTTCTCCTAGCAGAGTGGTGGGGGGCAGCAGAATCAAGACCTAGCATAGCATAACAGAGCACTGGAAAAGAAGATAGGATGTCGGGAGAAGGGGGTTGGACTCTATCTTGCAGTCCGTACACTGGAGTCTATACTGCTGCTCACTCCACACTCCCTCCCCTGCACAGGTCACTCACCCCTCTCACCCCACCCGCTGTCACAAGCAGCAGATGGCCCAGCCCCAGGCAGCTGGCAGAGGACAGCAATCTGCACGTGCTTGCCTACACCTCCCCCAAGGCTGGAGATGGGAAGGAGCAGGGCAAAGTCAACACCCATCCCTGGTGGAAGCAATTTTTGCAAGAGTGCCCTGGGGGTGGGAATGGCAACATCACCCAGTGCTTTGCCACAATGAGACACACATCAAAACAACTCAGCATTATCCAAGCTCTCCAGCACCCACACACAGCTCAGAAAGAGAGAGCCTTAAGCAGGGTAAGGGTAGAGAGGGTCAGAGAACAGTTCCCAGAGTGCACTGGGGTATGCTGGCCCACGTTGGTGGTGGGGGGGTCATTCACTCCTTCAACATTTACTGTGTATATACCACATCCCAGGCACTGCACCAACAATGAAGGACACAGTGGTGATAGCAACCGTCTCTGCCCTCAAGAAGCTCAAGTAAAGTCAGGGAGAACAAGGAAACAGAGGTTAATACAGTGGAGTAAGTGCTGACCACAGGATGTAATGGCAGCACCAAGGAGAGACACCCACACAAGTAAGGCGCTAGCGGCAGTCTAAGCTGACACATGGCTTTAGGAAGCATTAGCCAGGAAGAGCAGAAAGAGGTGGGGACAAGGAGTGTGGGTCATTCCAAGGAGAAGAAACACACATCAAAAAGTTGGGAGGCAAAAGAGAACCGGGAACTGCAAGCTGTTCTGTCCCAGCCTTTGTTAACTTTCGTCACCTACACCAGGGGCAGACTCCTGGGTTTGGCATGGATTCCTAACACATTACTGCCTAAAGGAACTTTGGGATCATCTTATAAAGTCCAATCTACCCATTTTAGGAGAGGAAAACAAAGGACTATCAAAGGATCATGACTTCTTGAGAGGGAATGGCAGAACCAGAACCCCATTCTCCTCTCACCAAAGTTTCCTTACATATCTCCCAATCAGAATCTGACTACTAACTGAGCCCTTTTGCACAGAGTGGCCAGCCCCAGGACTGTTCTCCGGGCTATGTCTGTTCTGAGAACCCAAGGAATGGCTCTCATCCAGGCCTCTGCCAAATTGGAGGTCCAGCAGCCTCGTGTCCAAGAGCTCCAATGAGGCAGGAACAACTCATCGGAAAAGGAGTGGCTACCTGCCTCTTCTAGAAAGGAGGCAGAAGGCACACATAGCAGTACTGGAGATATGCTCTGTGAGTGTGTGTTGGCAACAATGGGTTCCCCCTGGCTATGAAGAAGAGTTGTTCTGAGAGCTGAAGGAAATTATCAGCCAACACAGAAACAGGAGGCGAGTACTGCCAAAGCAGGCAGGCTTAATTAAGGCTCTCCCACCCTCTTCCCCAGGAAGCCCATCCCCACCCCTGGCTGGTCACACTACCTTAGCCAGGAGAAGCAGTCATTTCAGGGAAGCTGAAGGCCTTCCTCTTGGCCTCACCTCAGGAGGTAACCCATCAGCCAGGGGTCTGAGCTGCTAGAGCTTCAGGGCCTAGCTGCCCTTACTGTCACACCCAACTGTACCTTTAACAGCAACAGTACTTGCTCTATTGTGGTCCTCCAGCCTGCCGCCCACTCCAGACAGCAAGAGTGTGTGCAGAGTAGAAGAAAGCACTCATTAGCTTTGAGTGTAACCCTCTATAGAATCTAAATAGAAGGCGTAGTATTCAACTGCTAAGACACAATTCCTCCTCTTCTCATAGTAAAATAAAGATGCATGTCAACACCCACTAGCTGACTAAAAATTGTGCAGAAAGAAACTGAGAGGCACTAGGGTTAAACCAACTTATTTAACTCATCTCAATCCCTAACAATCCTCAGTTCTAAGACCCTGAAGCCCGGTGTGATGAAAACATCCTAATAATCAGAAATCTTTCCTGTTCAAAATGCCCTCAGATGCTGCCCCTGACCACATGCTCAAGTGCAATCACCAAAGGCTGGCCCCTGGCCTTCAGGGCCAATGCCAACCCAGGGCCCTAGACATGGATATGAAGGACAAGAATGTGGCCTGCCAGAAAAAGATTTACTCAGGGGCTGAAAAGCCATGTTTGGTCTCGTACAACAAAGGCTATTATAATGGTAACTCTGTGTTCTAAATTCCTTCACATCTGTCACAAGGAACCTCTGGGTGGAGGGGAGTGTGTGTGTGTGTGTGTTGCCTTGGGTGGAGTGGGGGCAGAGAAGACGACTTCCTTGTCTTCCACCCACACAACAACCCTTTAGAATATGTCCTGAAAGGCAAATAAGTACAGATCTGATTTCCAAACCTCACTGTTGGAGAGAACTTCTTGTTTTCACTCTCTGCTTTTTAAAACAGATGAATGCTCCCCTAGGGGAAAAGCAGCTGTAAATATAGAAGAGGGTGGAAAAAGAATCCTGCTACGAGTTCCAGAGGAACTATTGTACTGTTGTAAAAGATGTTCTCAAAAGAAACAACACACCCTATTCCAAATAGAAAACACACAACTTCATCCAAAGTCCTCTAAAGTGTACCTCTGGGCAGATGATTTACCTACACTGAGCAGCTACTACCTCCTCTACCTGACACTAAGACCTTCACATATAAAATGAGTTAGCAGTTTTCTTGCTGGGAGCCTTAGAAATAACTAGACCACAACTCAGTTCACTGCTACAGTGTCCTCCATTACCATCAACACTATTATCACCTTCATCGTCATCATCATCATCAAAGGACTTACTTGATTACCAAACTACTGCTGACATTTAAATAAACTTAAGCCATTATCTATTCAGGCAAACTCAGACCATAATATTTACTAGTTGAGAACAGAATGGGAAGAGGGTATAAATCTGAGAAAGGTGGCTTCTACACTTACTACTTTTCAAAAGCAACAGCATTTTTCAAAGGCTGAGGATTGTGTGAAATCACCCACTGGCTTGTTATATAGCCCTCCATCCCAACAGTAGTGGGGATGCCATCCCAAAATCCATTTACCAAAAATAAAAGATGTAAAGACATGTTTTGGATAAAGTTTGTGCGAAAAAAATTCAAGCAGCTTCTATTTTCGTTCAAGCTACAATCACATGAGTTTTGCCTTTGCAACCACATTTCCTACCTAGAATTCCAATAAATTTAGAGGTGCCTCATAAATCTAAACTGTGTAACAGGGAATTTAGCTAGCTGAAACCATCCTAGCCCACAGATGTTACCAACCTATTTCACAGTCCTAGGTGGATCTAAGAAATGAAAGGGAGATGGAGGGGGAAAGTTAGCATGATGCTTAAAGTTCTACCAAGTCAGAAGTGGAAGATACAGCATTTAATTTCATGCAAGATTCTACGATTCAAAGAAAAAAAAGGCAACATAAGCCTATAAACCACATCAGTGACATGACAAAGAAAGAAAATGTTTCTATTTGCAGAATACATTCAAATCCCCAAACTCCTCAGAAAAGTCAATACAAATGCCAATAATACAAATAAATCAAATCCTCAGCCTGACAAGTCTGCTTACTATTGCTCCTAAGAGTTCATTCTCTGAAGCTACAAGCTTCCCTGTGGCCAGGCACCTTTCACACCCTCCTTCTGGGATGATTCGCCATGCAGAGAACCTGGATCGAACAGAGGCATCTGGCCTCACCATCATTCCCCAAGAACCCTAGTCAACTTCTAGGATAAGCACATTTTCCACACAAATCAGGGTTTCAAGAGAATCCCATGATAATACAAACTCTTGGGGTACAAGTCTGACCCTCCTGACCTTTCCACGTTCTCTCAGGTCTCGGTTACCAGAGTCCTAAAAATGGATGGTCCTTAGCCTCCAGTCCTTGCTGTGCTCCAGGCCACCCAAAATCCTACTGGGAACCGAACTCCCAAAGTACTATCAGGTCACCTTTGACCACCAATGGTTCACATGTTTACTTCCATGTATCATCATTTCCTGACAATCTTCTATATACACTTTAAAATGCAAAGCACCCCAGCCTACCAAGAACTTGAATGGAGTCGAGGAGGCTGCAAACCCAGATAGCAATGAATCAGAATACACAATTAGGCAAGTATATCTATTTCAGTACTCTGTATGGGTGCAATAAAATGCTAACCAGTGAGATATGAATGATCAGAATAAGAAGGAATAAGCTGCAGCTATTTGTGAGTTATGAACAAAATAGTGAAAAAACAGGAAAAGGAGAAATTTATCTGAAGTACGATAACCAAAGAGGGCCTTAAAAAGGAAAGAAAGGAGATCTGACCTGAAAGCTTTGAGGGCTGAGCAAGTGTGAGAGTGGAAAGAGGGAACATTCCTTCTGGGGCAGGAATGCTGAAGCAAGCATGCTAGATGGGGGGTGGCAGGGTCAGGTCAGGGAGAGAAGCCGAGGATCAGTAAAGAACAGAAAATAAACTCCATTCTGAAATCTGTCAGGGCAAGGGACAGTTCTTGCTAGTTTCCTTAGCATCTGTCACATAGTAGACTCTAGTTATTCCACAAAGTATTAAGCATTCAACTGAATATTTAAGGTAAGGCCAGTTTGCACAGCCATGAAAAACAGACAGAGAAATTCTGCTTTGGATAAGTAGTGGGGAGATAACAAATGTTCTTGAGCAGGAAACCTGACGTAATCCAGTTCAACAAGCATTTCCTAAAAGCCTCCTCTTATATTTGAGGACCAAGAATACTCGGTCCTTACCTTCAAGGAGAACCTCTACCATGGGAAGAGATGGCAACACTACCTCCCATACACATGGGGCTTTTTTTTCTCTTACCTAGTCTCACCGGAGAGGAGAACCGTGTTCTAGGGAGGTGAACCTGGCAAGAAAGACTAAAACCACCTGGAAGGCCAGCAGATGACAAGGTCTGGCTAGGATGGTGGAGACAGGAACCTATGACAGAAAGAACTGGCAGGGTGGGTCACTGACTAAATTGGAAAAGCTCAAAAAAAGGAGTTTGGGATGAGAGCAGGAAGACTGACGTTTTGATTCCCAGATGGTACCATTATCTTCAGGCAATGCTTTGGCTCAGTAAACACCAAATGTTAGGGTCAGTTCGCCCAGCCATTCTTCCTGTTTCTGGGAATGGAGGTTACACATTCCATCCTTCCCATCTGCCCAGGGTTTTTTTTGGTGTTTTTTTGTTTGTTTGTTTAAGCTAGTTGTGATTTCCTGTAATTCTCATTTGCAACAGGGCGAGGGCAGGGAGGTTCAATGAGATGATACAGAAAGAAGGAGCTGACCATTCTTTTGGCCATCACATCATGACAAATACATCTCAATAATCCTGCACTAAAGTTTTACTGGCAGCTCTTATTCTGGGAAGAAGAAAAAAGGAGAAGGAAGCATTACGTTTTAAAAGCCACAAGGGAAGTGTTCTCCTTACACAATGAGTTTTCCCCTTCTAGGCAAGGCTCCTCAACTGCATTTACTGAGAAAGGAGGAATGAGACAGAAGTGTCAGCCCTGACAGCAACAGGAGGGCCAGCCTGGCTCCCAGAAATGCGGCCCCTCCCTCTGAAGCCTGACCCCACACTGACCACTCTGCGGTCCCTGACATCCTAACCAGAAGAGACAAGCAGCAGCACAATAGCAGGGTGAACAGTGGTGCTCTCTGGAAGAATTGCCATTAACCTCTATTTCCTAATCTTTCTTCCAAAAACAAGCATAAGTTGTAGTTTCTTAAAACTTTTTAAAAAACAAGTTACTGGGGGAAACAAATTTGAGATGTGCACCTTTACAAAGAAAAAGTACAATTTAGCTCTCTTTCCTAACCATTAAACAAGCATAAAGGGAAAAAGGGCCCAGCATTAAGAAGAAATTGTTACCTATAACACCTTGGTGAATTCTCTGCCATATTCTAAACAAGTACTTCCCTCCCACCTGTGACAGATTCTGACTACCCTAGAACAGTCATGCTGTACCTTTCTACAGGGGCTTCAGAAACTAAAACTAGGATGTGACCTGGGAATATCTATTTTTGCAAGCATTTTCCCAGTGCCCTGTGTTAGGCTTCCTCGGGATGACAAGCAGTGTTTTACACGCCCTTGACCTGGCTGTTTCAATGGGGAGAGGGATGTTTTGCCATGCTGCAAGATTTCATTCTGTAACTGTGGTCATAATCCTACTCCAGGAACATGAAAACTCAGGATAATCATAGAAACATTATTATTAACTGGCATTTGAGTGCTTATTCACTGTGCACAGATGTAAGTATTTTACATCTAGTATCTTATTTAATCCTTCCAACAACCTTAAAAAGTAGATACTATTATCCCTGTTTTTAGGTCAAAAAAAAAAAAAAAAAAGCAGAGGGGCTAAATAACCTTTCCAAGCTCACACAAACAGAAAGTGCTAAGACCAAGATATCAAACTAAACAGTCTGACCCAAAAGCATGCATGCAATCTTGGTAGAGCTGAAATTTACTCCACATTATACAATGTAATTAATTTTAAATATTAAAATTATCCTAGAAGTATTATAAACTAGGAGGTATCATCATAAAAAGAATTGTAAGTCTGAAGATTGTTCCCCCGATGCTTGCAGCTATGCACCGTCTTGAGGTGGGGTGGGACTTGGCTTGGGCAAGCAGCAGAAAGCCAACTGAATATGCACGTGTGAGGGCTAACTTTGAAAGTCTAGGGTGGGCCAGGTGATGCTAAAGCATACTTTGAGCAACACTGCCTTGGGGCATTCTAGGAGACTTCTGAAGCCGCTGTAAGCTTTGGGGACACAGGTCACTAGATGATAGTTAAGTCCCCTGAACTGCTAAGGAAACAGATAATCACTTTAAGTCACAGGCACCTCATGTTAAGAAAGCTGTATAGCCAAGCGAGGTGGCTTACACCTGTAATCCCAGTACTTTGGGAGGCCAAGGCGGGTGGATCACGAGGCCAGGAGTTCAAGACCAGTCTGGCCAAGATGGTGAAACCCCATCTCTACTAAAAATACAACAACAACAACAACAAATTAGCTGGGCATGGTAGCATGTGCCTGTAGTCCCAGCTACTCAGGAGGCTGAGGTAGAAGAATCGCTTGAACCTGGGAGGCGGAGGGTGCAGTGAGCTGAGATTGCACCACTGCACTCCAGCCTGGGCAATGAAGCAAGGGTCCGCCTCAATTAAAAAAAAAAAAAAAAAAAAAAAAAAAAAAAAAAAAAAAAANAAAGAAAGAAAGAAAGAAAGAAAGCTATTGACAGAATGGAGTAAAACAAGAATTCAGAAACATCAACTTCCAGAGCCCTCTTTACAGACATGCATTTGAGATTGCCTTTTCCCATGATCAGCATGTATGCTTGCCCCCAATTCTCCACAACTGAAATTACCAGACTAGAAGTTGCCTCAAAAAATGGGCTTGATTTTTCTGGAAAATAACTGCCAAAGATGGATACATTGCATAGTAATGCTCAAATTAACATATTCTTAATAAAAACTTAGAAAAGGGTTGAGGGGGAAATGTTTGTGTTTTGTTTTGTTTTCATGTGTGTTCTTCAAGAGTCCAAACATGCACTTGTCTGGAAGTTGAATAAAGATGTTTCAGTTTAAGGCTTTTCCTCTGTGTTTTAGTCAGAATCACTAAGTGTCCATCCACATATGTGAGCTCACCAATTCTGTCCTTCCTCCTAGGCTTAAATTATCTGTTTCAATTGTATTACTCTCCAAGAAAGACGGCTCCAAGCTCAGAAAAGGTTTCAGTAATTAAGTTGTGCAAAAATGCTGATGCTTTCTGAGGCACCAGCCTGACCGTTCTCTGCTCCTTGCTGGTCTCTGAGGGTATGTCCTGACTGCTGCCTTCCCTTGGCGGAGAGACCACCTCTACTCCCTGACTTCCACAAGATTTTTACAGTGCCCAAATGATGTTTGGCCAAACATTCAGACTACCTGGCTCTGCTACTTACCGCCTATGCCATCCTCAGCAAATTTTTTTTATCCTCTTTTATCTATAAAGTGGGTACACAAGCAATCTACTTCAAAGTTGCTATGAAGATTAAATACTCTAAGCTAATATATACAAAGCACTTATAGCAGTGCCTGGCAGAAAGAAAGCATTCAATATGTTAGCTTTTATTATCAGCCTGCCTAGTAATATTGAAGAAAGTTTTACATAAATTGAGAGCTTAATACCTTTAGAAGCAGTCTCAATCCATTACCACTACATTTGAACCTCACAACAATCATGCAAATGAGACAAGACAATGTTTATGGACACTTCCTATGGTAAGGAAAAGGAACTAGTTCAACTGCTGATTATGGGAGCTGATTACCCATCTTCCCTCATTTAGGTCAGAGATCCTGCCATCATTTTCATATACCACCCCCAACACACACACACACACACACACACACACACACACACACACACACACACACACACACTAGCAGATGCTCAATAAATCCACACTGACTGTAGGGTTGGTTGTGCTGTAAACACAGCAACCCCAGCCTCACAGCAAGAAGCTGGCAAACCAAAATCATCATTCCTGGGCATTCCTGGCCAACTTGAACAGAAACAAGAGGGCTGCTTTTCCCAGTCCCCGCTCTGACTCATCCCTGAAAGGAAAGGGAGCATCTGCAGGAGAGGGGCATCCAGGAGTCACCCAGAAGTCACCCAGAGGGAAACAGCAGAAGTGCCCCTGAACAACCTGAGGTAGCAGGGAATTAGGATAATATGACGGGCATTACCCAGTCCCTCCCACTGGGCCAAATGGGAATAAATGGAGGCGATGTTTCAAAGGCAGATAATGTTGCTTTCACTGACTGAAATAGGAGCTGCCTTTCAGTAGAGTACAGGCCAGTCTATAAATACCAGGGATTAAAAGGCTTCCTGTGGGGGCCCAACCGCCATCTACCTAAATACAGAGGCTATCTGGTCCTCCAGGCTCCTCTGTTCCATCCCTCAGGGAAGAAGTGCCATCATCCAACATTATACCCCCTCCAAGGGACCTCCAACCTCTCTTCCACTTCAGCTTGTTTTTGCTAACCAACCTCTCTTTTCCAAACCCTCACCAGAACCATTCACTCCCAAGTGCCCCTCCACTGCAGCTCCCACCTGGCTGTACCCTCCTTTCTCCAGGCATTTGTTCTCTGTCTCCCTCACTACCTCATCCCCCACCCCAGCTTTCTAATCCACATTAGATTCTAATCCACTTTATCTGCCATAAAATAACCACAGGCAGAACTGAGCTCAGTGGCTCAATCCCAGCACTTTGGGAGGCCAAGGCTGGCAGATCACTTGAGCCCAGGAGTTCAAGACCAGCCTAGGCAACATGAAAAAACCCCGTCTCTTCAAAAAATACAAAAATTAGCTGGGAGTGGTGGTGGGTGCCTGTAGTCCCAGCTACTGGGGTCAGGGGCTGAGGTGGGGAGGCGGAGGTTTCAGTGAGCCCAGGCAGCCCCATTACACTCCAGCCTGGGCGACAGAGTAATACTCTGTCTCCAAAAAAAAAAAAAAAAAAACACCTGCCACAGGCTTTGGAATCACTCCAACCTTGGTTCTAGTTCCAACATAGTAAATTACAGTACTTAATGTTTCAGAGCTCGGTTTCCTGATTTATACAGTGAAGATCAGCCTACCAAGTTAAAGCACTGAGCACGCTGCCTGGCACAGAGCACACATTCAATACTTTCTGCCTTGTCCCGGCCCCAGGAGATTTTTCTTCTTTCTTTTCTGGGATACTCTGATACAAACACTCTTTCTAGGTATCATATCTGCTAAATACAGATCTCTTAATCCAAAGGAATGACTCAAATGTTGCACACTTTCATTACCAACCGTATCTCTGTAGCAAGCATACAGCACCATCAACATCCTTCAAATTCTACTAGAGAGAGGGCTGGTCACTTTGTACTTTGCCACCACAAAAGACCCATGTGGTGAGAAAAAATGACCAGAGGGGCTGGGAAGACAGAGTTAAGAGTCACTTTGGGGCTGGGCACAGTGGCTCATGCCTGTAGTCCCAGCACTTTGAGAGGCCGAGGCGGGCAGATCACCTGAGGTCAGGAGTTCCAAACCAGCCTGGCTAACATGGTGAAACCCTATCTCTAATAAAAATACAAAAATTAGCCGGGCGTGGTGGCAGGTACCAGTAATCCCAGCTACATGGGAGCTGAGGCAGGAGAATCACTTGAATCCAGGAGGCAGAGGCTGCAATGAGCCAAGGTCATCCCACTGACCTCCAGGCTGGGTGACAGAGTGAGACTATCTCAAAAAAAAAAAAAAAAAAAAGAGTCACTTTGGGCAAGAGTAAGGAATAAAGTCTCTGTAAGGTAAGAGCAGCACTCCCATGAGACTAAGGCCCCCCCCCCAAAAAGAGTCCCATAATCCCACATTTACATGTAAAAAAAATTTAAAATTAATTCTGACAGCAAGAGCATTTGCCTTTTACTAGAAATACCACCTGGTTCATTTCTGATAAGGCCCAGGCACAACTTTACATAGACCAAGGACTGCCTACAGTATGTCCCTAAAAGGTGGCATCCCAATGACAGCTCCAAGGCAGTGTGCCATGCCTCTCTCCCTGATGTCCTAAAGCTGCTCCTGCAAATTCATGATTAGGCCTAAAATAAACCCAGAGCTTCGCTCTTTTCTAAGTACCTTCTCCAAAACTTTCAGTCATCACTCTCGAATCAGAATTAATTTAAGCAAGACTATCTTCAAAAACCAGATAAATACTAGAGCAACATAATAAACGTCCTGAACAACCTGTGTTTTAGAGGGACTTTTTTTATCATGGTGGTAGGAGGGTTTCTTCTCCAATTCTTATTTTGCAATTATTTAAGAGTAAGAGGGTCCCTTCCATGAGGTCTTTAACATCCTCTAGGATCCACCTGTTGCCAAGCCAACAGGAGTCAGAGCAGAGTCCTCTAAAGAAGTGCAATAGACCAGTCGCAGTGGCTCACACCTGTAATCCCAGCACTTTGAGAGGCCAAAGCAGGAGGATCACCTGAGGCCAGGAGTTCAAGACCAACCTGAGTAACATAGCAAGAAAAAAAAAAATTTTTTTTTTAATTAGCCAGGTGTGGTGGGGCATGTTTTTAATCCAAGCTGCTTAGGAGGCTGAGCTGGGAAGATCACTTGAGTCCAGGAATTCAAAGCTATAGTGAGCTATAACCAAGCCACTGCATGCCAGTCTGAGCAACAGAATGAGATCCTATCTCAAAACAAAAGGAAAAAAAAGTGTGGTGACTTGGTTGGTATTAAGCATGAAAAAACGGGTGCTTCAAAGGTAGGCCCGCTCATATTTTTCACATCATGACGGGGAATTATTAAATGTAAACCCAATACCCACAGCAAGGAGATATTCAAAGAATATCTATGTTGAAAAATGAAACGTGAACTACAGGGTTTGCCAAGCACCATTAAATGCAGATTTGGAAAAGGAAGTATTTGAAACACATGCAAAGACAAAAACTATCAAGTGCTGCAAGACTCTGTACAAATATGCACGTGTCATCTTCCAGTTCACTGTGCAAACTGAGATTGGTAAAATTTAACACTGCATTGCCTGTATTTTTAACTAATTGGTAAGTATTTCATGACCACTGTGCAGCAGGAAGAGAGCAGGGCAAATGTGGGAAGGTCTGATAAGCAGAGAACAGAAAGGGCAAGGATAAGAAGTGTACTGTAAAAACCCAAGGTGGGAAGGTGGTAAGCTGGGGGCTTAATCAGCTCTGGCCCCAGGGCTGAGTTTAAGGAGGAGAATCTCGCACTCTCTGGAAACCATACTGAGCAGAAATCACTCTGGGCTTTTTTTCCCCTCTCAAAATGCAAATATATAGAAAAGGAGCCCACAGAGAAGCTCAAAACCTATTTCCCACCAAGACTGGCTTCAACTCAACCATTCTGTCCCATAAACAGGCAGATTGTTCTGGGAGCAGATAGAACACCATGGGAAGCACTAAAGTGGTATAGGGAGAGGCCTTCCCTAGAGAAGCAAAGCCATCCTCATGCAGGTCGTCCAGGAATAAAGTGGAAAAGGATGAGCAGAATCAAGTGGTGTGGCTGTCAGTGTGGACTCCAGCAGCAAGGACAATTTCACAGGGAAGGCCACGCCTGATTTTCTAGATGTGAGAGTTCAGAGAACTGAGCCCATGAGGGGAGTGGGAGGGAGTGTGCCACCTACAAGCCCAGTAGGACTTGGGAAAAAAGGAGAAAGAAAACAAGCCCTTCCCTTTGGTCATTCTGGATGTGGTCCTAAGCTGGCTTCTCTCACTCAGACCCACCAAACACACTGACCCTTGCTAACCCTCTCTGTCCAGGCTGGCCATGTTCTGCTGTTTCACATCCGCAGTCCTGGCCACTGCTTCCTGTCTGCACATCCGCAAGGCCTCCGTGGTTTGCTGCCACCCACTCTGATAGAGCAGCACCGAAATATGAAGGAGGCTATGTAGGCGTCAGCCATGTTTCTGCTGCTAACTCAACACCTAGCCTTAGGAAAAGTCACCTACTACTCTGTGCCTCATTTTCTGTAACTTTAAGGTAGGTAAAACTGCCTCCTCTCTTCAAGCATAGTTGTGAAGATAAAAGCTGATAACAGCTAATATTTAGTGGGTACTTACTATGTGCCAGATATTGGGTTCACCACTTAATCGTCTAGTCTCATTTAATCCTCAAAACCCCCCACGGAATAGACACTACTCTTAACTCCCAATTTCAGTTAAAAAAGCTAAAGCTTAACAAAGTTAAGAGACTTACCCAAAGCCACACAGAACATCTAACACTACAAAAGCGTGAGCCACTAATTAATACTTCCCCAATTCTTTTTTTTTTTTTTTCGAGACGGAGTTTTGCTCTTGTTGCTCTTGTTGCAATGGCACGATCTCAGCTCACTGCAACCTCTGCCTCCTGGGTTCAAGCAACTCTCTTGCCTCAGCCTCCCTGAGTAGCTGGGATTACAAGCATACATCACCATGCCTGGCTAATTTTACATTTTTAGTAGCAGTGGGATTTCTTCATGTTGGTCAGGCTGGTCTCAAACTCCCGACCTCAGGTGATCTGCCTGCCGCGGCCTCCCAGGTGATCTGCCTGCCTCGGCCTCCCAAAGTGCTGGGATTACAGGTGTGAGCCACTTGAGTATTGTTTAGTTGTCAGGAACTTACCCACCCTTTTAAATATCCTATTTCATTTGATTTTCATAAAAATTCTACAACGGAGTATCTTTAAATGTAATTTTTAAATTATTCAAGTTATACTTGTCAATAGTAAAAAATTCAAATGAAACAAAAAGCAAGTTTAAGAAGTTTAATCCTTTACCATTCACATCCAGAATTCCCCACACCAGGCAATCATTAATATTTTGGTAGCCATCCTTCTATAGATAGGTAGTGTTAATTATCATTTCTATCCTACAAATGATAAAAGTATCGAAGAGGTTAAATTTGCTCAAGGTCATATAGCTGATACGTAGCAGAACTGAGATTGAAACAGGGTCACTCTGATTCCACGGATACTTTCTGAAAAATGTGTCATTAGGCAATGCTGTTGTTGTGTGGACATTACAGAGTGCACTTACAGAAACCTAGATGGCATAACCTACTATACACCTCTGCTACATGGTGTAGCCTAGGCTACAAACCTGTACAGCAGATATGTTACTAAATAGTGTAGGCAATTCTAACATGAGTAATTATTCGTGTATCTAAACATATTTAAACAGAGAAAAAATACAATAAACTATGGTATAAAAGAGAAAAAATGGTACATCTGTATAGGGCACTTTCCATGAATGGAGCTTGCAGAATGGCAAATTGCTCTGGGTAAGTGAGTGAGTGTGAAGCCCTAGGACATTACTGTACATTACTGTAGACTTTATAAATACTGCACACTTAAGCTACACTACATTTAAAACATTTTTTTCTTCAATAAATTAGCCTTAGCTTACTGTGACTTTTTTACTTTATAAACTTTTTAATTATTTTAAACTTTCGGACTCATTTGTAATAACCCTTAGATTAAGACATACAGAAGTACCAAAATATTTTCTTTCTTTACATCCTTATCTATAAGCTATTTTCTATTTTTAAAAAATCTTTTTTTGTTTAAAAAAAAAAAAACACAAAACAAATCTAATACAAACACACACATTATCCTAGGCCTACAAAGGGTTAGGATCATCTATAACATTGTCTTCCATTTCCACATCTTATCCCACCAGCAGGTCTTCAAGGGCAGTAACAGAACTGTTATCTTCTATGACAATGCCTCCTGGAATACCTGATGAAGAATCTGCCTGAGGCTATTTCACAGTTAACTGGTTTTTGGGGGGTTTTTCTCTAAGTAGAAGGAGTACAGTCTATGTTGACGACAAAAAGTATATTATAGTAAATACAAAAACTAGAAACATAGTTATTATCATCAAGTATTATGTACTGTACATATTTGTAAGTGCTAGACTCTAATACAACTGGCCATGCTGTAGATTTGTTTACACCAGTATCACTGCAAACAGGTGAGTAATGCATTGTGCTATGCCTTACCATGACTACAATGTCACTAGGTAATATAAATTTTTCAGTTCCATTATAATCTTACGAAACCACCATCACATATGCAGCAAAATGTCATTAGTGCATGACTATATGCACATGTTCATATTTTTGTTCCATGAGTACACAAAAACATGCTGACCTTAGGGTACCTGGGCCGAGATGGGGATGGAAGATCCAAAAAAGGGGCTATTGCTATCATATTGCTGTTTGCTGTTCCTTGGCAAGTTAATCAAGTCTACAATCCTAGGAGGTTTCCCATCTCTCAACATGTGCTACCGTACCAGTGTCTCATTTAGCATTTGAGCCCCTGCTGACTTAACATCACTACTAGATACAAGTACAGTTGCTGCCAAGTGCATACTGGTTGCCAAAAGTCTTATCTTTCCCATTCGTAAAATGGGACTACAATCTTCCTGACAGTATGAGGTATCTTACATGAAAGCAGTTTGGTCAGGTGCTATGGCTCACGCCTGTAATCCAAACACTTTGGGAGGCCAAGGCAGGTGGATCACTTGTGGTCAGGAGTTCAAGACCACCCTGGCCAACATGGTAAAACCTCATCTCTACTAAAAATACAAAAATTAGCTGGGCATGGTGGCAGGCACCTGCAATCCCAGCTACTGAGGAGGCTAAGGCAGGGGAACTGCTTGAACCTGGGAGGCAGAGGTTGCAGTGAGCTGAGATCACACCACTGTACTCCAGCCTGCGCAACAGAGTGAGACTCCATCTCAAAAAAAGAAAAGAAAGCAGTTTGTAAAATGAAGAAATCTTTACTGCTATCAATATGGATGTCCAGTCTGCATAGAAAACGCAGGGAAACATAACCCATCCTCAAGGAGGTTGAAATTTATGAGAAGAGACTAACCAAAACACTGGGCCAGGCATGGTAGTTCATGCCTATAATCCCAGCACTTTGGGAGGCTGACATAGGCGGATCGCTTGAGTCCAGGAGTTCAAGACCAGCCTGGGAAACATGGTAAAACCCCATCTCTACCTCTTTAAAAAATTAGCCGGGCCTGGTGATGCATGCCTGTAGTCCCAGCTATTCAGGAGATTGAGGTAGGAGGATTGCTTAAGCCCAGGAGGTCAAGGCTGCACTGAGCTGCAATGGTGCCACTACACTCTAGCCTGGGTGACAGAGCAAGACCCTGTTTCAAAACAAAAACAAGCCAAAAAAACACTGGAGAACCATATAAAAAAGTAGAATTAAGTGTTAAACTTAGTGCGGCAAAGAATTCCTGTGGGGAGATAATTAGCATATAGGAAAGAGCATCTGATAAATACTTCATCAATTAACGAGTTCAGATGTGGTACTTGTAAAACCACCCCACCTGTTGCCTTAACATTAGCCTCCCAATACCTTCACTATTCACAGAAAGTTATACCAACACCAAAAGCCCTGAAATCTGTTCGTTCTACCATTGCTCACGTATAACCCAAGAAAAAAGCATGTCAGCATTGGTACAGAGCACCCTTCTTTCAATGATGTGCTTTTAAAAAAGCATGGACAGATCTTCAAGGGAGATGACCGACACAATTATATAATTCCAGAAGTAGAACTGTCCCCCAAAAGAGTTCAATTGCAGAGAACAAAGAAAAAAGTGTTAACTACTTCCTTGCTTGCAGCCCAACACACTGGATACTAAACTGCAGAGGCAAAGGTGTAAGTTGGCTTTCAGGAATGAATGATGCCTCTCCAAGGCTTTTAAAAGAACAGAATTCTAGAAGCAAAGACCTGCTACCTAAAAATTAGCAGGGATGACTTTCTGGTCTTCACCCCTGTAATAAGGGAGTCCTGTAGTTTGTTTTTGACTGGCTTTGCTAAAACATTCTGGACAACCTCCAATAATACCTCTCTTTCCTTCACCTTCCACTGCCATGGTTCCTAAGCTGTCTTGTTTTTCTGCCACCAGACAGGGTGAACCTGGCGAATGTTAACAGCTTTTTAACACCCTGTTTATATTTGTTTTTCACTCAAACCAGACCTCCCTCCAAATGTCTCCATTTTTAGAATTTCATCAATAATACCACTCTTTCATTCCTTGTCATCAAGGCTCATGGCCTCAAAGTCACCTTGCCCTCCTGTACTTGTTATTTTAATCCCCTACACCAGGTCAATCATTTATTAATCATCCAATTAATCCAGGAGGGGGTACAAGGAAGTGGATGAGACAGTCACTGACCTCAGGGAACTTCCAATGTCAGCCTGAAACCAGGGCCTACATAGAGATGGCTACCCAAAGAGGTAAAATGTAAGGGGAGGGCCTATGTTTACTGGGAACTAGATACTTTACTGCCCCCAGCAGGTTGTAAAGCCACAGATAAATCAGGAAAAGAGATATCTCACAAATCAACATTTCTATCTAAAATTGAGGCTTGAGAGAGATGGAAGAAGAAAAAAGATTACCTAAGGAATTCATTCTACTGATCCTCTCTATTCCCCTTCTCCCAGTCCTTTTCTCTTTAATTAAAAATAGGATATGCCAGGGTCTAAAAGCATTAAAAACTGGTTGATTAAATAAAGCCAGAAACAGGAATCCTCAAAGGAGACCAAACCCCTAGACCTAGCTCACTGCAGAGAAAGACAATTCATTTCTTTAACAGGAAGCCTAGGGGGAAGTCTCTAATGATACTTTTCAAGTTCTTCCTTCCAGAGTGACTGTGGTTTGGAGCACAGAAATAACTGACAAAGCCTGAACCGTCAAGCTGAAAGTCTGCTGTACACAAACAATTCCTCCAACACTACTCTCAAAAACCTCGTGAGTATTCCCCGTCTGCTAACTCCATGCCAGCAAGTACTATGTCCATTTTGTTCTTTGTTCACAACTGTATACCTAGTGCCTAGAACAGGCATTCACTAATTATTTGCCAGACAACTAGACTTACTTCCCTTTGGTTTCTGCAGCAACCACCTACCAGCCTCCCACCAGCCTGACATCATAGCCTAACCAGATTATCAGCTCACAAATTATTATGACTTGAGGGTACATGTAAAGGCAAGATGGATCAATGCATTTTTATGAAACTCAAGAGCCTATTTTTCTTACTATTCTGCTGGGCAATAAGCAAAATCCCCACAGGACAGAAACAAGGAGGTAGACAGTCTTCCCAAGGCAGAGTTTCCACCTGGAGGCAGATGGAGGATTGATAAAGGGGTGGACCAGATAACATACCATTGGTTAATTGTCTAGCAATGCCTCAAGAATGACAACTGCAACAGCAGCACCCACTGAACACAAGACTCTGTTCACTGGCTTTCTGGGATGGGGAAAGCCAGGATACATGACCTGCTTCCTTCCTGCCTGGTTAGAGACATACAGTTAGAGATGTGCGTTCACGCTGCATTTAGTTGGGTAGCTGATTTCATATACAATAAGCCCAAGGAAGTCAGCATGACAGCTCTGAAGGGTTTTGTCGCTTAATGGGGAATGGAGGCCGGATCAATTCTCCCAGATGGAGAACACATCCCATTGGCCTGGAGTCAGGTGGGTTTTTTTTTTTTTTCTTTTTTTGAGACAAGATCTTAACTGTGTCACCCAGGCTGGAGTGCAGTGGCGCCATCATGGCTCATTGCAGCCTTGACTTCCCAGGCTCAAGCAATCCTCCCCTCTTCAGTTATCCAAGTAGCTGGGACTACAGGTATGTGCCACCATGTCCAGCTAATTTTTAATTTTTTTTTTTTCCTGCAGAGACGGGGGCTCTCACTACATTGCCCAGGCTGCTCTTTAACTGGTCTTGAGCAATTGCCCCACCTCAGCCTCCCAAAGTGCTGGGATTACAGGCCTGAGCCACCATACTGGGCTAGGGGGCATTTCTGAATGGCAAAGATACACAGCACAGAGATTTAAAAGTTAAGCAGGCCGAGCCTAAACACAACACCCATTTTTTAGTGAAAGCAAGTTTATTAAGAACGTAAAGGAATAAAAAGAATGATTACTCCATAGGCAGATCGGCCCTGAGGACCCTGCACCCATTTTCTTTCAGAAGAACTGGACTTAAAGACTCATTTCCTTTGTAATTTCACTATTAGACTCAAAACCACAATCACAGAAGTAACTTGAATTTGTTCCCAACATGAACGACGATACCCTGCTGGACTCCCAATCCCCATTCCTGAACCAGGCCCAGACGATGGGGAAAAACAATGAAGTGACCACACTGGGACAGAAAAGCAGTAGACTAGGAATCAGGAGCACTGGCTTCTCCACTAGCCCTTTCACCTCTCAGGCAAGTCAGCTCTGAGCATCCATTTCCCATTTGCATTTCTATAAAATGAGGAGGTAGAATAAGAACAACCCCAAAGTCCCATTTTTCCAACTCTAACATTTCGAGCCTAGAGTCTCTCTTCATATACTTTGTTGTGCAAGGAGTTTTGGTAGCATCTAGATATCAACAGTGAAGAATTTGGATCTTCAAATAACAGTCTTGTCTCACTTCACTCAACCTATAGAAACTCCTAGAATTTGGGAGTCGAATTTGCATTAACAGGTAGGACCTGCTCCAATTCACAACATCTTCGGCAATGAGTTTTGGCAGGGAAGTTATGGTTGCATTCACACAAATTTATACCCACACACAGGAGGGATCTTTCTAGAAGAACTGATCCTTGGCCTTGGTTAAACATATAGGAACCCAGAGAAGATTATTCAAGTTCCTAGTTTTTGTCTGTCTTGCTGGACAAAGGGCATGTGCCCTATTCCTCCTGTTTGTTTCTCTGTGGTGTAACCATCTTGACCCTCTGTTAAACCATTAGGAAGCCTGCATATGCACACTTTCAAGAGCTTTTAGTAGGGATCTAGGAACAAGGAAAGCAAGACTAGCTGTTGGTCACAAGTGCTAGTACAGGCCGAGTATCCCTTATCAGAAATGCTTGGGACCAGAAATATTTTGGATTTTGGAATATTTGCATATACATAATCAGGTATCTCAGGGATGGGACCCCAGTCCAAACACAAAATCCATTTATGTTTTATATATACCTAATATACATAGCCTGAAGGTAGTTTTGACTGTGACCCAAAACATGAGGTCAGGTATAGAATTTTCTATCATGTGAGTGCTCAAAAAGTTTAAGATTTTGCAGCATTTCAGATTTCAGATTAGGGAAACTCAACCTGTGGTTCCAATCAGAACAAGGGCAAAAGAAGACATTCTGTTGCAGTATTTCATTAATATGGTTGGCATGATGTAAAACCACCCAGGGACACATCCTGTAGAGGAAATGACACTCCAAGCCGCACCATCTGCTCCTTTTTTTGTCTGGCATGATCTGTTTTTAACCGCGGGTTACACCTGAGGTCCACCTGGAAAAGCCCTGTGGGAGCTGCTCTAAAGAGCACTCTTTCTCAGATCTACACTTTCAGGACACTCACAGCCCCTCTCCCTTCTCCCTACCTTGCTGGCTGGCTCTCTATTCAATAAGCATTCCACTCCCCAACCTAGCAGAAGCCTCTGAGCACGTGCACAGAACCCTGGCATGGAATTTTTCATAAGAAAAGGAAAAGCTTCTGAGAACTATAAATCACATTTGATAAGGAAGGCCCTGGGGGTTCACGGTAAATTTCTCTCTATAAAACACAAAGATGAGATTTGGAGCTGAGGCTTCACATTGAAAATCCTTTTTTTTTTTTTTTTTTTACGTAGCAGTACATGTGCACTGAATTTAGGCACTATTGTATCAGTCAACTCTCACCAATGGTTAAAGTTCTACACCAAATATTTGGAAACAATGCTACTGGAGAGTTCAAGCTTACAAACAGGATCTTCTCTTTCTGTTTTTGGGTTTTGGATTTTTTTGGTGGCATCTTTTCTTGATTCAGGGCAATATCCACAATACCATAGTAAGACCAAGAGTTTACTATAATAACACTGTTCTTCCTCAAACAAACTGCATAACCAAGTAGAATGTTAACCTCAAAGTGGAGATACGGATGGATGCAGCTTTAAAGATGCCTCCCTGAGAAATGAAAACATACACCTCCACAGAAAAACTTATACACAGATGTTCTTAGCAATATTATTTATAACCAAAAAACAGAAACAACCCCACTGTCCATTGGCTGATGAATGGATAAACGAAATGTGGGATATCAATACAACAGAATAGTATTTAGCAATAAAATGGAATGAAGTACTGGTACATGCTAAAACATGAATAAGCCTCAAAAACATTATGCTAAGTGAAAGAAGTCAGTTATTAAAGACCACATATTATATGATTCCATCTATATGAAATGTCCAAATAGGCAAACCTATATAGAAAGAAGGTAGATTAGTGGTTGCCTAGGGCTAGATGGGATTGTTGAGAAATAGGGAGTGACTTTTGGGGGTGATGAAAATATTCCAAAATTAGATTATGGTGATATCTGTACAATTCTTCGAAATATACTAAAAACCACTGAACTGTACTTTAAATGAGTGAATTTTATGACATGTAAAAAAAAAGCTAAATGAAAAAAATACAAAGTTGAATGTGCAGGTACTAGCAACTGAAGATGGAGAAAACAAAATGCACATTATGTTTATGTTAGAGTGGTAGAATCATGGTGATTTTTTTCCCTTCCACTTTCTAAGCTATCTGTAATCTTGTGCCTCCCCACCGAAAAATACCTCAGTCTCCCTTCAGTTTGCACAGACCGCTATAATTTAAAATGCAAATTAAGCAAAATCACTGTTTCCTTTTTCAAGTTACCTTTTACAAGCCTCTGTCCACTTTGTTGAGCTCAACTGAGAACAATCTAAAGAAGGAAGAATCAGATAAACAGGTTCTTATGCCTTCCCAGAAGCCAGTTTCATTTTACTGTCTTTGTCAGAAGCTGAAGCCTAGACTAGGCAAAGAAAATTTCAGCAAGGACAGTTTACATAAAGGGCAATTCCACGCTCTAATCTTAAATGTCTGTGAGTGAAGGCAAGTCACTGCTGGCAGTAGGTTAGACCTGGAAAGATTAGACATTCCCTCTCCTCTGGAAAGGGTGGCAAGAAAGGGAAAGATCCCTATGTGTGTGTCTTTTCTGAGGTTTTGTATCCAATCTCCAATTGCAGAATCCTGAATCATTTTTCACCATAGAAAATCCTCCTCTGAGTAATAAAGAATTGTCAGTCACCACCTCTGCCGTCTGCAAACCCACTGAGAATCTATTATTGTCATCAGGAATCCCAAGCTAACTTTCCTCAAATCAAGCAAGGAGGCGTTGCCAGAAAATAAAATAAAATAAAACACTTGTGTATGTGTGTAGGAGGGGGGAGTACATTTAAGGGCACACTGCTGTCAGGTAATTTTAAGGATCTACTAACACTGGCAACAGTAACAGGGAACTACATCTGTTTCTGTTTGAGAAAAATGCTTCAGTAATATCCTGTTTCAGGAGTACTGCGTGAATTCTTGGCACACAGCCTTCCGATGTTTCAAGCATGGCTATTTTCCTTTTTTGAGATATAAGAGCCAGGGAGGGAGGGTACATCACAGGCTGACACCACAGTCTGTAAAACCAGTTTCAGTTCTCAGTGCTGCACTTCCTGCTGTCGCTGTATCCAGTACCTTCACAGACTCTTAACTGTCCTCAAACCTTGACAGTAGCACAGCTAACCTTTCACTGCTGAAGTGACCCAGCTCAGTGCCACTGCAAGGTCCACCAGCAGAGTGACTTCCACACTCAAGAAAGAACCAGAGGATGAGAGTGCAAATGGAGGAACCCTGCTGATTTCCAGGCCAAAAAAACTAAAAAGAGGAAAAAAAAGGACACCACTGCAGATACGTGAGCACAGGAAGAACACAGGTGGCTAACAGGCTCTGCCACAAAAACCTAAGAGGTTTTTGTTAAGAGGTACCTCTTTTCCCAGAACTTGTACTTTTTCAAATGAAAAGTTCTTAGAAACACGAACTTACGCTCATCCAAGGGATACACAATGGCTGTTGCCTTGAATCCAAGCCAGGGATGGAGTGAACAGATCTTGATGTTCAAGGACAGTCCACCCGAAGGTTCCTGAGTACTATGGAACTCCTGAGAAACCTGGAGAAAGAGTCTCTATTTCCCCCAGTTTTGCATTTGTCCCAAAGTTTACCCTTAACCAAATGTCCTAATCCTCAACATTCAAGTCTGCAACAAAGCAATGTTTGCTCTCAAAGTTAAACAAAAAATAAAGAAAGAAAAGAAAAAAGACAAGACATGGGGCTCCTTCTTCTATTGGCTCCTTCAGATCTTTCTCCTACTGCTTGAGGGAACGCCCTCCAACAAGACTTCCATAGTGTCCAGGCAGAAAGAAGAGGGAAAATAGATCCTACTTGTCAGCTTCACCCAGGCATAACATGTCAGTTCTGGAGCTTAATAACTTGCTTCATGTATGACAATTACACAACCTGGGCCCAGTGGATCTGCCGACTTTCAGGCCTGCAAGTGTGAACTGCCCCTTGGTAAATGGGGAACTAGAGGGGAAAGACAATCATGTGTGCCCTCTGGCTTTCCCTCTCTGCTGTCAAGTGGTTCTGCTTCATTCTCCACAGTTCACTTGTTTGGTACTGAAATGAGGAAGAGAATGAACCTCAATATATTTTTTTTAAGATGCTGTATTTCTCAAAGCCCACAAATGACACCAGTAGTAACCTGGTTGTCAGAAGAGCTAAGGATATGAAAAAAGGGCACAAGAAAATATTTGAAGCAAAAGCCAAGTCTTTATGTGGAAAATGGACAAGAGTGGAGGGAGTGAAACAATGTTTAGTAGCAATAAATTTGAAAGAAGTTCTAACTTTTAAGAAGCCAGGTGAATTATTACGTTTTGGAAGGGAGGGGGGGCGGGAGAGGGTGTGTGTGTGTGTGGGGTGTGTGTGTGTGTGTGTGTGTGTGTGTAAGGTTGCTGCAGGAATTGTGTGTGTGTGTAGGGGGAAGGCTGCTGCAGGAAGAGTGTGTGTGTGTGTGTGTAAGGCTGCTGCAGGAATTGCTGCCCCGGGAGAGATGCACCTACTGAGAGATGCACCATTACATAAGAACACGAGTTCAGGCTGGGTGCGGTGACTCACGCCTGTAATCTCAGCACTTTGGGAGGCCAAGGTGGGCAGATCACAAGGTCAGTTGTTCGAGACCAGCCTGGCTAACAAGGTGAAACCTCATCTCTACTAAAAATACAAAAATTAGCCAGGGATGGTGGCAAGCACCTGGAGTCCCAGCTACTCAGGAGGCTGAGGAAGGAGTATCTCTTGAACCCAAGAGGTGGAGTTTGCAATGAGCCAAGACTGTGCCACTATACTCCAGCCTGGGTAACAGAGCAAGACACCATCTCAAACAAAACAAAACAAAACAAAACAAAACAAAACAAAACAAACACAAGTTCAATCACCACACCTCAGAAACTGGCCGGAAAACAAAGTGCTGAGGTCTCTTTATCTGCCAGCCTGCATCAGTAACACCTTATTCTACCTTTCTTCCCCTTCTATCTAACCAAATTCTGGGCTTTCAGGAGGCAGGCCTCAGTGAAAGAAGTTAAACTTGGCCATTTGACAGTGGGTTTGCTCTCAGGGTTTACAAACGGAGCACTCTGGCATTGTCCCCATCTAGGTGTAAGTGAGAATTTGTTTCATATGCCATTTCTACTACAGTATTCAAAAAATTACTTATTTTCTTAATTACTAAAAAAATCAGGACTCATACCAATATTGTCCTCTGTTTAACTCACTGGGCAGAAGTTCCTTCAGCAGTAAATGGCAACCAACGAAAGTCCAACATAAACCAAAACAAATTGACTTAAAGATTGTGAGTCCATGAGAGCTAGAGTCTGACTTATTCAATGCAGAATCGGTAATACCTAGCACAGTGCCTGGCATACATTCTGTATCACATAAGTACTTGGGAGTACCAAATGAAAGAATGAACAAATGAATCTTATGCAAACGTACCATCAGTAGTACCCTGGACAAAGAGTTTAGAATGCTCATGATCTGAGAAACAGCCCGAAGCAGCAGTGGTTTCAGAAGGTTTTAGAAAGACCCCAATTTCACTTTTACCAAAAGGTAAACAAACCAGAGACTAGTAGTTCAGAGTGTGGGCTCCACCATGAGCTACCTATGTGACATGGGCAAGTTATTTAACTTGTCTGGTTTGAGTCTCAACTAGAAGAATGGGGATAATAATATCTACGTCTAAAGTCTGTTGTTTATTAAATAAGTTCAAGAAAGTAAAGCCCTTAGCACAAAGCTTGGTACTCAGTAAGTCCTCAAGAACCTTTCCATATTATTGCTGCTTAATTAAATACCTTCTTTCCTGAGGTGCAGACATACCTCCCCAACTCTAGGAAAATTTTAATTTCTGGTTGAATATGCTTCTAGCCAAAAGTACAAAGCCCGGAGAACTCAGAAGTCAATGCCAAGCACATGTCTCTACTAGCCTCCACATAATGGTGACAATTTGGGTGTGGAATTCCCAAAACTGAAAAAGTGTGTGTGCATAACTCCTTTGTATTTTTTACACCAGAGGAACGAAAACAGCAAGAAATGAAGTAACTACTGCGAAGGCTGGAAAGACACACTTCCCATCTCTGTAGATCAAAAAAGGGAGTAAATCCCTAGGCCTAATTGAAGCGGGTAATCTTACTGCACCTCTGAAAGAGCGCACAGGAGCCCAGTTAGCAACAGCAACAAAACCCTGCATGTCGCCTGCCACCGAGAGAAAATTCTGTGGCAACAACAGCTTTAGGCCTCTGCCCAGACGCCAGCTTCCCTTTAACCACCCCAAGACTTTTTGACGTCTCTTTGCTTCTGGGTCTTGTGGTCCCCATAACCACCTCCCCCTCTTGCTCCTAAATTCTTCCAGGGTAACTTTTCTCCACTTCAGCAGCTCCTCAGCCACGACTCCCATGCGGGAGAGTCAGATCCACGCTCACAGCTGGGGTCTCTTAACCAGGAGTGGAAAAGGAAAGTCTGTATGTACGTGCCTACTTTTTGAAAGAAAAGAGCTGGTTTCGGGGAGTTTAGCCTGGTAAAGAAGAGAAGTTTTTGAGATTAAAGAGCAGCCAAGGCGCCAGGACTCCCGAATGCTGCGGTGCGCACAGGCGAGCTCTGAGACTTCCTCAGGAAATCCACCCTCTCTAAGCCAGCCCTGCCCCAGCGCAAGCCCCGCAGCTGAGGGCAGTAATGACAGTGGCACAGAGGGCCTCTGCCTACCTCCTCTGCACCTACCGGCACGGCGTGCGGCTCTTCTGGCGCTGCCCGGCCAGTGACGCGGGACGGTGCGCCCCGGACCGCGAGTCACCAAGTTCCCGGCCGCAAACCAGCTGCCGGTCTCCCCAGCCGCGCAGCCCCCACCGCCGGCCCGCCGGCCGCTCCACGCCAGCGCCGGGCTCCCAGCGGCTCGGTTAGCGGCCGGGTGACAGCGGGCCGGCGCGGAAAAGCACGGGGAGCCGCCGGCGCCGGCTCGGGCTCCGGCCAGCGTTCCTGCCCGGCGGTGTACGCTGGCCCCGCGCCCCTGACAGCCGGCCGGGCGCGCCGGTGGCACAATGCCGGCCCTGCCGCCCCCCGGCCACGGTGACAACTCACCCGGGAGCCGGCAGAGACCTCCGGGAGGGGGGCGCTCACTGCTTCCACGCCGCCGCTTGCGCGCGCCCGCAACCCTTTCAGGTCTAAGCGAGGCCCCGCGCGCCCTTGTCTGGCTCGCGCTGGCCGGCGCTGTGGGCAGAGGAAGCGCGCGGGAGGGAGGGAGGCGGCAGGGTGGTCGCCGGCTTCGGAGACTAGAACGCGGCAGGAGCGGCGGCGGCAGCGCCCGCGTCACTGACCCAGCTGTACCGCGCGGGCGGGGGAGGCCCCGCGGAAGGAGGGGGCAGGGAAGGGGCGGGGCCAGGCGCGCACGCAACAGCGCGGGCGTCGCGCCGGCGTCGTGCCGGCGTCGCGCCGCAGGGACCGCCCCGCCGGGAGGCTCCGCACGCACGCGCCGCCGGCCGGGCCAGGTACCCGCGGGAGAAGTGACGCGGTGGAGGAGGGGAGGCCTTAAAGAGACGGTCTCTCTGCGCTAGAGTCGATGAGGCGGTGCCACGGACCCAGCTGAACCGCGCGGGGTTTTCAGTGCGCTCTCCAGTTCGTTTACTATTATTATTAATTTGCATTACTGAATTACTATTATTTGTAAAGAATTGTACTGCCCTCAGGTTTACAAGGCTTTTGGCGCATGTTGCCTTGTTAACTCTTGAATTGCTCGTCTGACCTATCTCTGAAGCAGGTTATTATCTCCTGGTAAAGCAGTACGCCAAACTGTGGTCCCTAGCCTGCTAACATTAAAGCTGCCCGGGGTAGCGGGGAGAGTGGGTGGGGGTGAAAATGCAGATTCGGGGCCCACCCACCTCCAGCCATTGTGATTCAGTGGGGTCGGACTTGGGAGTGTGTGCTGTCACAAGCATTCCGAAGTGAGTGATCCTTCAGCATACTAAAATCACACAAGGGATCTCAAGGTTG
Organism: Cebus imitator; assembly: GCF_001604975.1. Lineage (NCBI taxonomy): Eukaryota > Metazoa > Chordata > Mammalia > Primates > Cebidae > Cebus > Cebus imitator. Next base: position 810,208 of record NW_016107905.1, read on the forward strand.
AGAAAACCGCAGTTCAGAGCCAGGACTGGCAGAGCCCGGACTAGAACCCTGCCACATTCCTAACCGTATTTCCCCTCTAGCCTTGCCTCCGGGGGCTATTTTCTAGCTCATACTGAGTGAGCAGTTTGTGCACTGTATGGCCACATCGCTTATTGGTGATCTCTCATGCAGTGTGTCCTCAGTTTATGTGTTTACAGGGCCTGTGGCGCCTTGATTGGGAGGACTCTGGCTTTTTATCTTTGTGCCCCAGGGCCTTGCACTGTGTCTGTCTCAGACGTCCTCAATAAATGTTAAAGCACTCCTACTTGTAAATCAGTGGTAGAGTCCACATCTGGACGTACAGACTTGTGTCTTTACTGCAGCTTGTGTCTGGCGGGCCCCTACTCCCAGATGCTCTTGAACAAAAGGATACACCTTCTCAGGGCCTCTCCCCAGGCTTTCAGGAAAAGTGCTGTGAATTAACAGGGCATGTCGTTGTGAAGTAGCTTGAACCAAACAAGCAGAATGCTCCTGCCCATGCACACAGGCCCGTCCACCAAACAACCCTTCCCTTCTGGGCCCCACAGCTACCTGTGGCTTGTTGCTATAATACCCGTTGTAAGCCTATCCTTGTTCTGCCTTCTTTCTTCCTTGCCTTGTTGGGTCCCAACTCACTAGAGAAGATGGGCACTCCTCCATTCCTGCTCATTTGGGGCCGCACTGCCCAGACCACTAGAAAATTGAAGTCTGTAGCAGAGCACAACCAAATCAGTGTGGGCAACAGGAACACGCCAGGCAGACCCAAAGCTCAGGGAGGGGACAAGGAGAAAGGAAGCAAGGGAAAAGGATGGAGAAAGACTTGGAGAAGCCCAATGGAGAGAAAGAGAAAAAGGAAGAGGAAAGGGAAGAAAGAAAGCGTGTATAGTTCAGATTAGATCATCTGTCAAGCCAACCAAGCCCCTTGCTATTAACAGGCCCAGTGACTTCATGCGAGAACTGCCACCTTATAAAATCCCTTCTGAGACCCTATGCAGATCTGTCCATCACTGCCTAAAAATCCTCTCCCAGACCCCCAGTGTCCACAGAATGAAACCAAACTCATCAGCAGTTTCATTCTGTGGACACTGGGGGTCTGGGAGATTGTGGAGAGCAAGGACTGTAGTAGCCTGTGCTGTCCACAATCTGGACCAAATGCTCTCCATCCCTCCAAACACCCCGCACTCCAGCCTCCCCATACCATCTGCTGGTCTCTAACAAGCCACTCCTGTTACATCTCACTCACAAACCAGGTGCCCTTGCTGTTTCCTCAGTCTTGAAGAACTTCTCCTTCAGAATCTTCTTACTTACCCTTCAGAGTCTTCCCAAGTTCTACTTTTCTGTGGCACTTTCATAGAGCCCCAGTTTAGCATCCATTTCCTTCTACTTTGAATTGCCAGAATCAGGGTCAAGTCTCCTCCCTTTGTAAATGCTGGCTCGCCAGCCTTTCCTGTCTGCTTTTCCCCTCCCACCTGAAGTTCCAATGGCCTCCTCTGTAGTGCTGATGAAAAGCCCCTGTTACATTCTGCTTATAGGCCTTGTTCTTCTCACCTGCAAAATGGAATGGTACTTCCTGGCCTAGAGTGAGTATCATCTTTCTGCCATTGAAAAGATCTCACAAGATGAATGTTAAGAATAATTTAGACTTAGACATTTTCAAGTGGGAGGGATGGTAGATTAATTAAAATGGTTTAAAACTTTTAAGATCTTTTTTTTTAATTTAACAGCTTTCTCATGCCTGTAATCCCAGCATTTTGGGAGGCCGAGGCAGTCCGATCATTTGAGGCCAGGAGTTCAAGACCAGCCTGGCCAACATGGCAAACCTCATCTCTACTAAAAATACAAAAATTAGCCAGGCATGGTGGCACACACCTGTAATCGAGCTATGCGGGAGGCTAGTTACAAAAATTGCTTGAACCTGGGAGGCAGAGGCTGCAGTGAGCCAAGATCCTGCCGCTGCACTCCAGCCTTGGTGACAAAGCAAGCTCTGTCTAAAATAAATAAATAAATAAATAAATAAATAATTTAACAGCTTTATTGAGATATTCACATACCACCAATTCACAGTTTAAATTTGTACATTTATTTTGTATAACTTTACAAATTGTACAAATTTGTACATGTACAATTGTAGATTTAGAGTGAACAATTCAATGGTTTTTAGTATAGTTACAGAGTTGTACAACATTTTACAACAGTTTCATGACCCTTAAAAAAACTTCCGTACCTATTAGCAGTCACTACCCGTTTCCTCCCTCCCAGCCACCTTCCCTGACTCCCACCCTAGACAACCAATAATCTGCTTTCTGTCTCTATAGATTTGCCTATTCTGAGTGCTTCCTATAAATGGAATAATACAAATATGTGGTGTTTATAATTGATTTTTTGCTTCCTCCACCTAACATAATGAATTTTAAACCAGAGTTAATTTTTTATTTTCACTTTTTAATTCAGACCCTTTCTTATTCTAAAAGGACTTAAGATGGCTCCTTGAGCTACTATTCCTGGGTCCTTCCAGATTTCCAACACAAATCCTTTTTTTTTTTTTTGAGACGGAGTCTCGCCCTGTGGCCCAGACTAGATGGAGTGCAATGGTGCAATCTCGGCTCGCTGCAACCTCCACCTCCTGGTTTCAGGTGATTCTCCTGCCTCAGTCTCCTAAGTAGCTGGGATTACAGGCGCCCGCCACCACACCCAGCTAAGTTTTGTATTTTTAGTAGGGATGGGTTTTCACTGTGTTGGCCAGGCTGGTCTCAAACTCCTGACCTCAGTGATCAGCCTGCTTCTGCCTCCCAAAGTGCAGGGATTACAGGCATGAGCAACCGCACCTGGCTGATTTCCAGCACAAATCTTAATACTCTACTCTAAATCTAGGTGTCAGAAAATGGCATGGGGGTTAGATTAGTCCCAGTTGGTGGTAAGTAGAATAGCCAACCATCCCAGTTTGCCTGGGACTAAGGGGGTTCCTGGCATATGGGACTTCCAATGCCAGAATTAGGTCAGTCCTGGGCCAACCAGGATGCGGTAGTCACTCCTGTGATAAGAGTCAGGAGGCATGGTATTCCCTTCATCTCCCAGGAATCTAACAAAGAGTGTGTGTCTTTACTACTTGCAGAGCAGGGCAGAGGAGTTTGGCTCTCTGAAAGTAAGAGAAAAGGTTCAGAATAAGTACATGGAATCTCAGCTGCTATGGTTATTACATATAATAGTAGTAATTACAGCTACTATTTACAAATCACCTACTATGTGTCAGGTGGTTGGTAGGGACTTTATACATGTAACCTCTAATTCTGGCAACAGTCCGCCAAGTTAATTATCATTAACACCATTTTACAAGCAAGGCTCAGAGAGGTTTTTTTTGACATATCAAAACCACATAGTATGTATGTTGCAAAACCAGAATTCATTCTTGTTTGTCTGTCCAAAGGTCACACATTTCCAAATAAACCATGTGGCTCCTCCCACCCCTCCCCCCAATAAAAATAGCAAGTAAAGACTGAAATTGTCCTCATATATCTCTTGCTTTTTAAAAAAGTGCTTTTTTGCATACCATCTCCTTTTATCCTTACAACATCCCCATAAAATGAAGAGACATTATTGTCCCCAATTTTACCTCTAAGGAAGTTGAGGCACCGAGAGGTCAGTAGCTTATCTCTATAGAAATTAGCTGAGTTTCATGTTTTGATTCAAGATTCCTTGGGCAGCCTTCATAAGCCCTGTGAAAGTAAACCCATTTGACCCCAGGGGAGGTGGAAGTATTGTGGCCACACTCACTGCAGAATGTCAGGGTCCAAAATGGGTAGGTTTTGTAGGCCTAGGCCAGCAGGAGCTGAGAATCAACTCCCACTCCAGAGGAGGAAGATCTGGGTTCAGGTGGTTATCTGAATTTGGGATCCTTCACCATCACCAGGGCAACCCTTCTTGGAGCTTGTCAGGAGCCTGTGAGAGCCAGGCTTGGTGATGCAATCCGTGCTGGCCACTGGTTGGAGGGGGCTTTGTAGAGGTCAGAGTTCAGGGCTTAGATCTATCACAGCAGCAGCTATATTCCCTGTCCACCCTAACTCTGACCCTAGCCCTAGAAAATGTGCACTTGAAGCTGCCCAATTAGCAGGTACATATCAGAGGGCAACTGAGCCCCACCTGCTTTTCTGAAGCATTGAAAAGTCTTTGACAACATTCCTTCCCTAACACAGGTTGGGTAAGCTGGTAAAAGTGTTGGCCCCATTTTTCACACAAGGAAAAGCCAAGGTAGAAAGGGAGCATCCACCTGCTGTGTCCCCAGATGGTATCCCAGTGGAAGATGAATGAATACCAGATTCTCCCCACCCTGGTGCCAACCAGCCTGATGACCTGCTGCTCCTCCCTGCCCTTTGCCCAAGGGCCGGGCAGTGAATCTGAGAGAATCTGCAAAGAAGAAGGAAGGGACTGGGGATAGCCCAGGGCCTGAGGCCTTTCTAGACATAGCCAGCCTACAAACCCCTCCCAAATACACACACACACACACACACACACACACACACACACACACACTGCTCCTGGTCATTTGACACTGCATCCCTCCCTGATGGCTCATTTTCATGTGATTTAATGGTGAGAAGAGACAGCTATACGATTGCCTCTGCAGGCTCTGAGCTGCCAGTGCATAGAAGAATGGAGTTACCCCTTCTTTAGACTCTATGGGGAGGTAGGGATAGGGCTTTAAAGCTCTGGCAGACACAATACTTCAAAATCAGGGTATTTCGAAGGTGCTGATGATGGACCCCAAGGTGCAGCTTTACCCCCCCAGGCATGTCAATGAACTCCCTGAAAATTCTCCAATACATTAAATATGTACTGTTTGCCAGACACTTTGCTAATGGCTCCACATATATGATCTCATTTAATCTTTGTGATAGCCTCTGAAATAGGCATCAATACTATTATCTTCATTTTGCATGTGAGGAAACTGAGATACAGAAAGTTTAAAGATGAGGACAAGGCCACAGTTACTAGCAGCATGTCCTGCTTCTTAGGGAATACAGCTGTAATTTGCACTGTAAAAAGCAAATGTGATTTTTAAAGGTGGACCAGAGCAGGTTACCTACGGCGGTGTGCTGGAGAGTGCTCAAACTGTCTCTCAAGAACCATTCTAAAATGTTCAAGATTTTTGTAAGCTAGCTGTTAAACACAGCCTTGGTTAAAAATTAAATTATGGCCTAGAGCAGTGGCTCACGCCTGTAATCCCAGAACTTTGGGAGGCCAAGGCAGGAGGATCACTTGAGCTCAGAAGTTTGAGACCGGCCTGGGCAACAGAGTGAGACTTCTTTTCTACAAAAAAACACAAAAATTAGCCAGGCATGGTGGCACACACCTTTGGTCCCAGCTACTGAGGAGGCTGAGGTGGGAGGATTACTTGAGTCTGGGAGGTCAGGACTAAAATAAGCTGTGATTGCACCACTGTACTTTAGCCGAGGTGACAGAGCAAGACCCTGTCTCCAAAAAAAAGAAAAAAAATTATATATATGTAAAATTAAATTATAGTTGTTAAAGTAATAAATACTCAAGTTACCACTTCCTAATTATTAATTATCTTAGTACACTGTATTTTTGTTTACTTTTTCTGCCTCCCTCCTCTTACATTTTACTCTTATATGCTTTGAAGTTTATGTACGTCTCTTATATCTATATGGTGGAAATACTACTTCTTATCTCTTCCCAACTCCACATTCAGTGACATCATATTGATAATTTGAAATCAGACACAGTGGAAGTATTTATACCACAGAAATTAGCAAATATAAATCAGCTCCCACCTATGGAAGAAGCTGCTAAACATCTGCAATTGAAATGTGAAACATTTACATCTGGAAAACTGAAAGCTTCCAGCACCTGGGTCTGTGGCAGTAGTGGAAGAGGTGAACCCAGGGCTAGCTGAGCTCACCAGCAGAGCCAGCAGGGTGGGTGGGTACAGGGCACATGTGGAGTATCTCTAGGTGTTGGCCAGACCACATAGTCTCCATTTTACAGGGAAGGTGGGTTCGCAGGCCAGGTGAGAAATGTTTGATGCCTCAAAAGTTGTCAGTTCCATCTGAGATGCACTCCACCTAGATGCACCATAAAGGTTTCTTACTTTTTATACCCCTCAATAAAGTTCCCCAGTTACCAAGGGAGATGGAGAGACATGAACCTGAGAGGAAGCCTGCCTGGAAGAAGGGGCTGCTGGTCCTCAGTCCCTTGTGAATGCCTGGCCTCTAGTGGTGGGAATAAGAATGCAGCCTCTGCCCTCCAACCTTAGGTCAAGACGCTCAAACCACAGAGTGTGGTCATGGCATTTCCCAGCACGTAACACAGGACAGCTGAGACAGTCCTTGTGGGACAAATGGAAGATGAACAGAAGCATCTGCTTCCAACAGGAGCGTCTCAACCATCCTCTTAGAACCTATGCCCCCTTTGGATAGCAAGTATTTTATGACACCCCCATCCCACTACCATGAAATGAACATCATAGCATAATCTGCCTACACACATAATTGCAAAAAATAAATAAATGCATGCATATATTAGCCAAAAGACATGTACAAGAATGTTCACAGCATCATTATTCATAATGGCCAGACACTAGAAACGACACAAATTGATATGGTATGTCCACGTGATGAAAATGAACAAACTTCTGGCCAGGTATAGTGGGCGCAGTGGCTCAGGCCTGTAATCCCAGCATTCTGGGAGGCCAAGGCAGGCAGATCACTTGAGGTTAGGCGCTTGAGACCACCCTGGTTAACATAGTGAAGCCCCGTCTCTACTAAAAATACAAAAATTAGCTGGACATGGTGGTGGGTGCCTGTAGTCCCAGCTACTTGGGATACTGAGGCAGGAGAATGGCTTGAACCCAGGAGGCTGAGATGGCAGGGAGCCAAGATAACGCCACTGCGCTCCAGCCTGGGAGACAGAATGAGACTCTGTCTCAAAAAAAAAAAGAAAAAGAAAATGAACAAACTTCCAATTCACACAACAACATGGATCAATCACACAAATATGATTTTGGCTGAAAGAAGCCAGAAACACAAAAAAGCATGCACTGTATGATTTCATTTGTATCAAGTTCAAAGGCAGGCAAAATTAATTTAAGATGTTAGAAGTAAGGACAGTAGGTTGGGCGCCATGGCTTATGCCTGTAATCCCAGCACTTTGAGAGGCCGAGGCAGGTGCATCATGAGGTCAGGAGATCAAGACCATCCTGACTAACATGGTGAAACCCTATCTCTACTAAAACTACAAAAAATTAATCAGGCATGGTGGCACATGCCTGTATTCCCAGCTACTCAGGAAGCTGAGGCAGAATCCCTAAACCTGGGAGGCGGAGGTTGCAGTGAGCTGAGATTGTGCCACTGCCCTCCAGCCTGGGCAACAGAGCAAGACTCCATCTCAAAAAAAAACAAAAAAGTAAGGAGAGTAGTTACCTAGAGGAGTTGTGACTGTGAGGCACCATAAGTGGACTTCCAGGGTGCTGAGCGTGTTCTGGTTATGAAGGTGTGTTCATTTTGCAAAAATTAATAGAGGTGTACTCTTAAGATTTGTTCACCTTTTTGAAGTATGTATTCAATAAAAAGTTTACTAAAAAAAAAAAGAAAAAACCCAATGAATGAATACGATGCCCAAACTGTAATATAAAAAACAAAGAAAAGGCTGCTTGCACCTAGAGTCAAGTCACAGCAATTAGAAATGCAGACAGACATAGGTGTGTGATTTTAGTGATTCAAATGCTTTGAGCAGTGTTGCTGTCATGTTCTGAAATGTTCAGCTCTTGGTAAAATGTTGAAAAATACAGCACACTTTTCCTCTAGGTGTGTGTGTGTATATATATATATATATTTTGAGACTGCATCTCACTCTGTTGCCTAGGCTGGAGCGCAGTGGCACGATCTTGGCTCACTGCATTCACTCCGCCTCCTGCATTCAAGTGATTCTCCTGCCTCAGTCTCCCTAGTAGCTGGGATTACAAGCGCCTGCCACCGCTCCCAACTAATTTTTGTATTTTTAGTAGAGATGGGGTTTCCTCATGTTGGACAGGCTGGTCTCAAACTCCTGACCTCAAGTGATTTGCCTGCCTCGGCCTCCCCAAGTGCTAAGATTACAGGTCTGGGCCACTGTGCCCGGCCCCTGTAATTGTATTCTGATCACTATAACAGGGTTGTTGTTTTCTCCCCTACAGAAACATCTAGTGGACGGCAAACAAGAGTCTATGCCTCTCGTATAGGCACACATAATGGTCCTGTGCTGTGCAGGGCTATCTATTGCAAACTGACTATGCCTCCTTGTCTGTGAAATGGGAGTGACGGCAGTACCTGCTTCATAAGGCTGTTGTGAAAATGAATTCACGTCAATAAAGTGCTCAAAACATCAGTTGGCACACACGAGCACAAAATAAGTGCTTGATATTATTTGTATCATTCTGGACCATACCCACTAAATGCCAATGGTGCCTTCATCATCATAACAACCAAAAACACTCCCACACATGTCCAAACAGCCCCTAGAGTCGACACTGCCCATAAAGAACCATGGCTTTAAACCCACTGGATGAACAATACTTACAGAAAGTAGCAGCACTATTCATTCATTCCTTCATTCACTCACAAAGTAGTCTGCGCTGAGGACTGCTTTGTCCAGCTTCTGCCCTCAGGTTTCTGACTGGGGAGATGAAGGTGTCCACAAGTAATGACAACAAGATGTGATAGGGTTTACATAGCCCAGAGGCAGCAAATTGTCTCTCTCAGGCTTCAGCCCCCTGCAGGGGGGTTTGATCCACTTTGTGGTTTGCCTTTTTTTTTTTTTTTTTTTTTTTTTTTTTTTTTTTTTTTTTTTTTTTTTTTTTTTTTTTTTTTTTTTTGAGACAGAATCTAACTCTGTCGCCCAGGCTGGAGTGCAGTGGCACAATCTCGGCTCACTGCAACCTCTGCCTCACAGGTTCAGGCGATTCTCCTGCCTCAGCCACCCAAGTAGCTGGGATTACAGGTGCCTGCTTCTACGTCCGGCTAATTTTTGTATTTTTAGTAGAGACAAGGTTTTGCCATGTTGGCCAGGCCGGTCTCGAACTCCTGACCTCAGGTAATCCGCCTGCCTCAGCCTCCCAAAGTGCTGGGATTACAAATGTGAGCCACCATGCCCTGCCATTTCGTTTTTTATTTAGTTGCCAGTATTTGGAAATAAGAAGATTTCATACATTAAAAAGTCCAGGTTTCCTGCTTCTCTTGAAAAATCCATAGCTTTGAAAACATCAGTCCTGCAATTATGTAGTCAGGAGACCTGTGTTTGCCACAGCCCTCACCTGACCTTCATTTACTTTTCCTACCAGGCCTCTGCAGACCCTGGGTCTTAGGGCCATCTCACAGGTCCGTCTCTTGGTAGCTACGGGAACTCAGGACAACTAAAAGCTTCTGGAAGGAGCAGAAGAGTCCCAAAGGCTCAGGGCAAGGCAGATAAAGTGGGAAAGGGCGTTCCGGGTGGAAGGAGTGGCATGTTCAAAGGTCCATGCTACAAGAGCAGTGGTATGCCCAAGGGCCAGTCCCTTGTTCATGGAGACACGTGGCAGAGTCCTTCGGCCCACTGCAGCAGGAGGCCAGAGGTGAACTAAGAGACAGGCCTGAGATTTAAAATTTCCAGGTCTGGGCCAGGTGTGGTGGCTCATGCTTGTAATCCCAGCACTTTTGGAGGCTGAGGCGGGTGGATCACGAGGTCAGGAGATTGAGACCATGCTGGCTAACATAGTGAAACCCGTCTCTACTAAAAATACAAAAAATTAGCCAGGCATGGTGGCACTCACCTATAGTCCCAGCTACTTGGGAGGCTGAGGCAAAAGAATTGCTTGAACCTGGGAGGCGGAGGTTGTGGTGAGCCAAGACGGCACCACTGCACTCCATCCCGGACAACAGAGCAAGATGCCGTCTCAAAAAAAAAAAAAAAAAAAAAGTTTCCAGGTCTGACACCAGCTTGCTCTCCTGTTCTCCACACTTGCTTGGCAGAGGTACAAGTTCAAAATCAAAGTGAGTTCCAGGGCTGAGGTGCTGTGGGACAATGCTCACAGTGTCCTTGCACCTGGGCTAGCCCTAAGAGATGAGTCAGAGAGTGAGGGAAGTACCAGGAATGGCATGGTCATTAGTTTCCTGTAGGGCTAACCTAACGTGGTATGAGCGAAGGGGGAGGAAAGGGCTCCCCTTACGTCTGAAACATACCATTTGGGATGTGCATCCCCTAGCTCAATGCTGTTGCATACAGTGAGTTACAAGCTCGCTGTAAAGAATCAATATACCAGTATGTTCAATTAAAGAATCAATATACCAGTATGTTTAATTTCCATATTCTTTGTTCTCCATTCTAAAATTTAACTTCCTCATTCTCTTTGTCTCCTTGCCTCTAGTTTCAGTAAACAACCTTCCCGCCAGCTGTAATCAGTAGTTCAAGTCTGGTCACCTGCTCCTCCCTGAGTCACCTCTGGTCACCTGCTCTGACCTGAGTCACCTTTAGCCGCCTGTTCTATAACCATTTTTCCCACCTAAACTGTATGCCCCACCACTCTAGCTTCTACTCCTGCTCTCTTTAAAATAGCCAATTGGAATCAACTTAGACTGTGTGGTCCAACCATAGCCAGTAGGGGAATGACACAGCAGTAGGGACTACCTGCTTCAGGGATAAGAATCCCTTCCCCTACCTTGTTCAGGTGTGCTCTTGCCATTGCTCCATTCACAAGGCACACCCTTCTATAGAAGTAAATATTGCCTTGCTGAGAAAACTTATGTTCGAGTGCTATTTCTTTTGCTGCACCAAAAATTTGCTTCCAACAGTGCTTCTCAGACTTTCACCTAGCGATCTTGTTAAAATGCAGTAGTTCTGAAGAGGAGCCTGAAAGTCTTCATTTCAAACAACACACAAGGAATGCTGTGCTGTTTGTCCAAAGACCACCTTTACACAGTCACTGGAGCAGGGTTTCTCAAGTGCAGCACTATTGTGTGGGATAAGCATTTGTACGGGCTGTCTTGTATCTTGTAGGATGTTTAACAGCACCCTTGGCCTCTACCCACAAGACGTCAGTAGCAGCCCCCTAGTTGTAATAAGGAAAAATGACTTCAGGCTAGGTGCCATGTCTCACACCTATAATCCCAGTACTTTGGAAGGCTAAGGCAGATGGATCACTTGAGGCCAGGAGTTCAAGACCAGCCTGACCAACATGGTGAAACCCCATATCTACTAAAAAAAAAAAAAAAATACACAATTAGCCAGGCTTGGTGGTGCATGCCTATAATTCCAGCTACTTAGGAGGCTGAGGCAGGAGAATCGCTTGAACCCTGGAGGTGGAGGTTGCAGTGAGCTGAGATCGTGCCATTGCACTCCAGCCTGGGCAACAAGAGCGAAAATAAATAAAAAAAAAAAAAAAAAGAAAGAAAACAAAACAAAAAATGACTTCAGACATTGTCCCATCTCCCCTACCAGAGAAGTGAAACCCTCTGTTAAGATTTTAGAGGAACTCTTTTTTTTAAATGTGTATATAAGGTCTCCTGTCATGCAGTGGTGCAATCGTAGCTCACTGCATTGACTTTCCAGGCTCAAGTGATCCTCCCACCTCTGCCTCCCAAGTAGCTGGGACTACAGGCATGTGCCATCACACTTAGCTAATTTTAAAATTCTTTGTAGAGACTAAGTCTTCTTATGTTGCCCAGGATAGTCTTAACTCCTGGGCTGAAGCGATTCTCCTGCCTCAACCTCCTAAAGTGCTGGGATTACAGGTGTGAGCTACTGAGCCCAGCCTGGAACTCTTAAAAAAATAATGTCTATGGGCTTTTCTGCAATCTAGAGAAACTCCAAGACACTGGGACAGGGCTGACCATATAATTTGTAAAGCACAGTACAAAATAAAGATGTAGTGACCTTATTCAAAGAGTAGGAAAAAGTGTTGCTAAAGGTAGTAGAATATATAAAGCTTTTGCCTTTAAAAATATTGTATTACTTATAAAACATAATGAGGTATAGTGATACATGAGTAACAACGTAAACTCACAAATGGCAAAAAAGTACTTTTGGTTTCATATGTCATATAATGCAATAAATCATAAGATTTCATTAATGTTACAGTATCTTGACCAGATTTTCTGAGCTCACTTTTCTCCAAGTTCATTTATCAGGTTATCAAAATTTACAGTTTTAGCAACTTTATTTTCAATCAATATAACTAATATTGAAAGCAATGTTAGTTGCCACTGGCAAATCCAAGATCATAAATAATTTCTGATTATTGTGAGCGCACAAAATCAGAGGCCGTGGCTCATGCCTGTATTCCCAGCACTTTGGGAGGCCAAGGCGGGCAGATTACTTGAGGTCAGGAGCTCGAGACCAGCCTGGCCAACATGGTGAAACCATGTTTCTACTAAAAATACAAAAACTAGCTGGGTGTTGGCGGGGTACAGTGGCTGACACCTGAAATCTCAGCACTTTGGGAGGCCAAGGCAGGCAGACCACAAGGTCAGGAGTTCAAGACCAGCCTGGCAAACATAGTGAAACCCCATCTCTATTAAAAATACAAAAATTAGGTGGGCATGTTGGTTCGTGCCTATGGTCCCAGCTACTCAGGAGGCTGTGGTAGGAGAATCGCTTAAACCCAGGAAGCAGAGGTTGTGGTGAGCCGAAATCATGCCACTGCACTCCAGCCTGGGCAACAGAGCAAGACTCCATCTCAAAAAAAAAAAAAAAAAATGTAGCTGGGCATTGTGGCAGGCGCCTGTAATCACAGCTATCTATGAGTCTGAGGTAGGAGAATTGCTTGAGCCCAGGACGCAGAGGTTGCTGTGAGTACGACATCATGCCACTGCACTCCAGCCTAGGTGACAGAGAGAGACTCCGTCCTAAAACACAAAAATTCTAAAAAACAATTTCTGATTATTTAATTTATAGGTTTTTTTTTCTTTTCTGAGACGAAGCCTTACTCTGTCACCCAGGCTCGAGTGCGATGGCACGATCTTGGCTCACCACAACCACTTTCTCCCAGGTTCAAGTGATTCTCCTGCCTCAGCCTCCTGAGTAGCTAGGATTACAGATGTGCACCACCACACCTGGCTAATTTTTGTATTTTTAGTGCAGATGGGTTTCACCATGTTAGTCAGGCTGGTCTCGAACTCCTGACCTCAGGTGATCTGCCCGCTTCAGCCTCCCAAAGTGCTGGGATTACAGGCATGAACCACCACGCCTGGCCTAGATTTTTAATTTTAAGAAGGAATTATAATTTTAAATTTTTAATGATTGTTAATTTTAAGAAAGAATTTTCTGCTGATGGGGCTGTCACTGCAGCTAAGAGTATTTTATGGCTCAGCACTTTGGGAGGCAGAGGCAGGAGGATCACTTCAGCCCAGGAGTTCAAGAACAGCCTGGGCAACAAAGGGAGACCCTGTCTCTACTAAATAAATAAATAAATAAATAAATATTTTAAAAAAGTATTTTATGGATGTAAAAACATTGTAATACTGATAAATTATCCCCAAAATTCTGATAAATTATTTCAAAATATAAATTTCAGTGCCTTCTTTTTTTTTTTCTCGTTTCAAGTTTTAATCAAAGCTTGTACAGGTATTGATCGACTTACGACCTATGCAACTTACGACCATTCGACTTTACGACCACAATCGCTAGCCACGACTGCTCCGCATCTGGCAGCGCAAACATTGCCCAGCTGGGCGTACGACAGTGCGGACCAGCTTCCGGCAGCACTACCGTCTTCGCGTGCACCATTTCAACTGTTATCCCAGACTCGGTACAGCAATTTGTGTTTTGTGTCTTGGATATTTTTCATCAAACCCCTCCCAATAAACTTCCCAATAAACTTCTTATACATTTCGAAGCAATGGACCCCAACATCGAATGATTTGCAAGGATTGAATGGATGGCGCACGATGTGTTTCATCCGTATCGTGAAATTTATGAAGAAAAAAAGAAACATACAATTCAGACAAAGCTCACCATGTTTATGAAAATACCAACTCCAGTAACCCCAACTGCTGCCTCAGATGACGACATCAACAATCTGCAGCCAAGCACCAGCGGCCAATAAAATGTTTCGTACATGTTTATATATTTTGATATGTTTTGCAATTGGGAAAATGTTTCCTACGGTATTTTTTACACCTGTATTTTGTATTTTTGTATGCACCTGTATTTTGTAATTTTGTATGTTTTGCAAATATTAAACCAATTGTACTGGTAATGCAGTGCTTTACTTAAACCTGATGAATGTAAAAATAAGAAACAAAATGGTGTAGAGATTATACAAATGGCATAAAATGAACAAAGAAAATAATGATATATAACAATAATGAAAGAAAATTATGATAAAATATGACTTAAATATTTTTATAAAATCATTTCACAGTACCGTACATATAGCCTACTCAACTTACGACCAAATCGTGTTACGACTGGTCTGTCGGAACCAATCGTGGTCGCAAGTAGAGCACTAGCTGTATATAAGATTACTTTATTCCTGCATCTTCTCAATTGTTTCTTCCTTGTATTTGCCCTTTTCCTTTCCTACTTGGCGAGATTTGGCTTTCCGTTCAAGGTTCTTTTCGCGATCTTTGTCCAGCCTAGTGATAACCACCTTGCTGGGGTGAATGCCTACATGGACAGTTGTGCCATTAGCCTTTTCCCGCTGCACCCGTTCAATGTAGATTACGTATTTCTTCCTGTAAACCTGGATTACTTTGCCAATCTGCTGACCTTTATAGTATCCTCGTACAACTTGAACTTCATCATCCTTTTGGATGGGCATGGATCGCACGTTGTACTTCTGTCTCAGCTCTTTGGAAAGAGGGGAGGACATAATCTTCCTGCGAAAGTGGGAAGGCGAATTGAAATGCCTTTGCAATTCTTGCTTCGGTTGGAAGTCACAAAGGGATTGAACTTCATTTTGGCAGCTCCCGCTTAGGTGATGGCCGCAAAAGGGAAGAGCTAGTGCCTTTGTTTTTTAAAGATGGAGTCTTTTTCTGTGACCCAGGCTGGAGAGTGCTGTGGCTAGATCTTGGCTCACTGCGATCTCTGCCTCCCAGAGGTTGATCCCAAGAGGAAGAGGTCGCAGTGAGCCAAGATTGTGCCACTGCACTCCAGCCTGGGTGACAGAGTGAGGCTCTGTCTCAAAAAAATAAAAATAAATACATAAATAAAATAAAAATAGATGATGCTGTGATTACAGGCATGAGCCACAGCACCCGGTCTATAACTTGGTATCTTATTACCACAAAGGATCTGTTCCATCAGTCTTATGGTCTCCATTTTAACATTAGTGCTGGTCAGTGTTGTGTCTAAACTGCAACAGGGAGGGAGGGCATATAAGGAGGCGTGTCTGACCTCCCATCCCATCCTGGCTGGGAACTCAGTTTTTAATTTTCATTTTTTATACAGCCAGGGACAGACAACCAGGCTTCCCATGGTGGGTTCCAGCACTGATGGCTCATGTAGCCCCTTCTCTTTCTTGTGGTTGCTGACGCTGTCACTGTCGCTGCCACCAGTCTGGGCTCAGGTTCTGGCCACTTTGGGACCCAGGAGTGTTCCAGACAGTTTCAGGCATGCATATGCTGGCAAGGCCATTGGGCCCTTTGTTCCATGTTTCTGGTGCTTGCCCTGCCCTGTGTGTGCTGTCGCCAGGTGTCCGATCTCCACTGCTCACATCCAGCCTGCATCGACCCACTGGATTTCACTTATAAAACGCAAATTCAGAGATAAAATTGTTGATATCAAGATGGAGACAGCAGAGGATTAAACCAAGGGAGGGTCCTTCTGGTACAACTGCACAGATCACATGCCCAGGAAGCTGGCTCTGCACTGTGTAGTGATGGGCAATGCATGAGACTGCTGATGCATCTCAAGCGGAATGCGTGTGGCAATGCTGATTTGTATGGGGAACTAAGTTTGTTTGGAAAAATTGTTCCATGAGAATCATCATCTCTAATTGCACCGAAATTTATATTTTAAAATAATTTATCAGAATATTTTGGGTAATTTATCAGTAGTCCAATATTGTCACATGCATAAAATCCTTAGTGAGAGCAGTGCTTAGTGAGAAGCTTAGTGAGAGCCGTTACCATGAGAATGCATTGGCCTCCTAGAGGCAGCAGGAGGGCAGATAGAAAGGGGAGCCAGAAGACTCAGGACGATTTTAGAATCCACACAGAGGCACCTCCCGCACAGCTCCATGGGGGGCTGGCTGCTTGGCATCCCAGAGGGCACAAGAGTCCTTGGTTGCAGCTCACAGGCTGTTCTTAAGGACTGCTGCTGCTCACAGTAATTTAGGGAATGACCCACCAGCTACGAGGCCTTCTACTTATCACCTCTAATTCCCTGCATTTTCTCTATGTGCTGCTGTCACACTGTTTCCTTTTCCTGACTTCCCTTCCACTTCAACTTTTTTCCTTCTTCTTGCTTCTCTTCCACCCCTTCCAGAGCACCTGCCCTACTCACCTTTGCAGAATGTCTGGGGGCAGGCTCAGATCTTCTTTGGTGGTAAGAAATACTTTCAGAGAAAAGTTAATTTCAGGGGAACTAGAGAGATGAAAACCCTCCTCTCATCAGCCAAGAATAAATGGGAAAAACATGACAAAGTGGAACGGGCCTCGAAATGCAAATATCTTTTGAAGGCTTCATTGATCCAAGCCTCCAGCCTCTCAACAGCTTTCAAGGAATGTCCTCTCAGCTTCTGAAGTCACTGCCCAGGAACAAGCCTAGTACTTATGCTGAGATGAACAATGACAGCAAAGAGAATTTGCTCAGCTAATGGAACATCCCAGCCCCAGACCACGTATTGTCAGTGATGCCTCTTAGGCCACTTCTTCTAATAAATTACATGTGTGCGCAAGGTCTCAGTTAAAAGAGCATTTCACATTTATAGCTACCCTATAATGCAGGGATTATTAGCCTTATTTTAGCTATAGGATATGAGAGCTCAGAAAAGTCAAGAAACCAGTTCAAAGTCATCAGCTAGTAAGTGTCAGAGCCAGGATTCAAACCCAAATCCAATGGTGGTTTTTTTTTTTTTTTTGAGATCTCGGCTCACTGCAATCTCCGCCTCCTGGGTTCAAGCGATTCTCCAGTCTCATCCTCCCAAGCAGCTGGGACTACAGGCGCATGCCATCGCACCTGGCTAACTTTTGTATATTTAGTAGAGACCGGATTTCACCATGTTGGTCAGGCTGGTGAACTCCTGACCTCAGGTGCTCCGCCCAAAATGCTGGGATTACAGGCCCAATGCTCTTTCCTCTACACTGTGGGATAACATGTCTTTTCCCTAAAGCTGCTCTTAAGCAGATCAGTGTCAGCCAAGTATATCTTTCATCATGTTTGTTAAGGTCTCGGTCCCCTGGCTTCTCCTTTTTGCCCCTTTCTTTGCCCAGACTCAGCTGCCCAGTGCTTCAAACTGGAGTGGCAGAATTTCAGGCACTCCCAGGGAGAATGGCTTCTAGTTGGCATACCTTTCTGGTTCCTCAAACCACCTATTCTAAAACGCAGTAAGATGGGTCTGTCTGAGTGGCTGGGCTTTGTGTGCAAAAACGTGGTTAATGGATACGGTGCCTACATTATTTCTACCATTTCTCAAATCCTGACTCCTTTGCAAACTTCAGACATGAAGTCATTCCCATTTTTAAAATGGGGAGGCTGAGTGTGAAGCTGGAAGAGGCAGGAATATCCGCTGAGTTCTCCGTGGGTGAGGTGTTGGGGAGGTGTTCACATGAACACTTGTTCTGTGCCTTTCTTTCACTTTGGAAATGACTCACTGTGATTCTAGTCTTTTGTGGCGACTGGTGGGGGCTCCCCAGGAACCCCTGACTGCTGACCTTTCCTCGGTCTCTCCACTGGTGCAGTGTCTGTGGGTCTTTGTTCAAGGGTATTTTGAGCTATCCAAATTCCAGTCCTTGCCTGCTGCCTGCCTAACTCTCTGAATGCTCTGGATCCACAGGCAACATCTGCTCCAGAGGCTTAATTCCGCATTTGGAAGATTTCCCTTCCAAAATCCCTGGCCTGGCACCACTCCCAGCCCTAGTCAGCAGAGCTGCAGCGTTTCTGTGGCTTTTCCAGCAAGAGCTTTGTATGGTGTAGGGGGCAGCTTTGATCTCTGTGTTGCTGGGAAGGGTTGAGAATGGAGGAGACACAAAGAAGAGAAGAGAGGAGTTGTTCAGGCTCAAGACCTTACGCCCAGCACCTGAAGACTTCATGCAGCCCTGAAGAGTCAACAGACGTGATTGACACATTTAAAATGCAACTGTGATACTAACCCTCAGGCAGAAATATTTTTCAGTTCTAGGAGTATATCATGGAATTTGGAGTTAAAGGGGGGTGTCTATCGACGCATCTTGTTATCTTTTGGAGTTAGGAAGTGTCTGTGAATGCACCTAGTTTTCATCTAGTTATGAGACATTTAAATATTTTGTGATTGTATTAACGAAGGTACTATGTCTACAGTCCTACTCTCTGGGTGCCCCAGCTTCATAGATTATTCTAAAGTCTTGCTGTATAATATGCCTCAGAAGAGGACAAGGCTTTTGTAACAAGTGATGACACAGGTGCTCAAAAACAAGAAGTAATTTGACAAGGTCACAGAAATTTTGTAGAGAAAACCACATAATTAACAAGGTGTGTGGATCACCTGAGGTTAGGAGTTCGAGACCAGCCTGGCCAACATGGTGAAACCCTATCTCTACTAAAAATACAAAATTAGCTGGGTGTGGTGGTGCACACCTGTGTGGTGGGAAGCTGAGGAAGCAGAATGGCTTGAACCCAGGAGGCAGAGGTTGCAGTGAGCCGAGATCATGCCATTGCACTCCAGCCTGGGCAACAAGAGTGAAACTCTATCTCAAAATAAAACCAAACCAACCAACCAAACAAAAAACAATCCAATAACTCCCAGACCCCCCAAATTTAACAAACTCAAGGACCTAGCTCCACATGGATCACCCTCACCTCAGAACCCTGCAGCAAGTCCTCCAGACTCTTCTATCTTGTCCCAGCCTGCAAGAGCCCTCATGCCCTCTTCCAGCAGGCCCATCTGTAGCCTTTCTAGAGGCACCAAATGTTTAGTTTGTAAATTCATCCTGGGATCTCTCAGACTTCCTCCAACATACACACTCTGACTCTAGCCTTCCTAATGTCCAGTTCTCCCCAGAGCCCCTTGGAGCCACGAGTCTCAGCAACACTCACCCCCAGCCCACCCCAACCTATACAGGGTCCAGGAACAGGACTGGGTGAAAACTCATCGCCTCTGACTGGTCGCCTTCTGTAGGTTCCCTAGGGAAAAAGAGTACCTCCTGGGCTCTTGCACCCGCACCCTAGAAAGCCTCATTCTTCTCTCCCTGAAACTGGGATTGTTGGATGGAAAAATGGTCTCACACTCCTGAAGCCAGCCCTGGCTAGGACCAAGATATCCTCTGTCCCCATAAGAAGGCCTTCAATGCCAGTGAGTGTTCCTCCCCTTCCATTGGCAGTTTGGTAAGCAACTGCTTCCTCTCCATTCCACACGAGAGGATTTGCAAGAATAAGACCTTAGAAAAGATACCTGGGGTTCAGTGGCCATGTCCCTCCACCCAGAAAGACAGTCACATGCATGCAAAGTACGTGTTCTTTAGATTATCTCTTTGGTATCTTGGGGTCTTAACTGGCTGTTGGCCCAGCACGGTCTGTAACTGTTTGAGTGTGAATGTCTAGAGAAGCCATGCTTGTTCTTAGCCTGCCACGATTCCCTCCACTCAGCACTGCTGTATGCCTCACATGTTTACAAGAAAGTGCTGTAGAGGATAAAATATCTGGCTGACATCCGAACATTTTTAAAACAGAGGGCTTTATATTGTGTCAGGCAGCTCATTTTCAGTCAGATCTTCTCTGGGAGGTGTGAGGAAGGTATTCTTCAGCAACTGGTCCCCTCCCCAGGGACAACCATTGTTAACTAGTCTTTGTACCTCTATGAGCTGATCTGGATTTCAATCCTGATTCCGCTAATTATCTGGAGTTAAAAGAGGGTAGGTGTAAACCAGCGCTCACCTCTGCTGAATGAATTATTGATATGCATCAAACATCTTTAAAATCCCCAGTTAAATTACTGCCTGTCCTTAACAAGGCACACTATGCAGCTTTTTGTTTGTTTGTTTTTTGAGACAGAGTCTCACTCTCATCCAGGCTGGAGTAATGCAATGGTGCGATCTCGGGTCACTTCAACCTCCGTCTCCTGGGTTCAAGGAATTCTGCTGCCTCAGTCACCTGAGTAGCTGGGATTACAAGCATGTGCCACCACACCTAGCTAATTTTGGTATTTTTTGTAGAGATGGGGTTTCATCATGTTGGCCAGGCTGGTCTTGAACTCCTGACCTCAGATGATCCACCTGCCTTGGCCTCCCAAAGTGTTGGGATTACAGGTATGAGCCACTGCACCTGGCCACTCTGCAGCTATTAAAATGCCTAATAAAGCTCTTAGTTAATGATAGGAAATGTTTCTAAGATATATTAGGTAAAAGTAGCAAGATGTGCTTGTAGTATATCAATTTTTTTTTTTTTTTTTTTTTTTGAGACAGAATCTCGCTCTGTTTCCCGGGCTAGAGTGCAGTGCGCAATCTCAGTTCACTATAACCTCTGCCTCCTGAGTTCAAGCGATTTTCCTGCCTCAGCCTCCTGAGTAGCTGGGATTATAGGCACACGCCACCACACCCAGCTAATTTTTTGTATTTTTAGTAGAGACGGGGGTTTCACCATGTTGGCCAGGCTGATTTTGAACTCCTGACCTCAAGTGACCTCCCTGTCTCAGCCTTCCAAAGTGCTAGAATTATAGGCGTGAGCCACCGTACCCGGATGAATATCATTTTTTTTTAAGAATGAGGGTTATATATACATCTATCGGCTGTTTGTACTAATTATCATTTGAAGCATAGACAAGAAACTAATTTTGGTGTCACTGAGTCGGGAAACTGGGAGACAGGAGGCACTGGAATACTTTCTTCTTACTATATATCCTTTTGTATTGTTTGAATGTTTTGCCATTTGTATGGTTTCTTTTACTCAAAAATAAACTTTTTTTAAAATGTAAAAAAAGAAAGGAAAAGAAACACAGAACAAAGTCCATATCCTTTAACCCAGTAATTTTACTTCTATGACTCTATCCAAATGAACCAATAAAAAATGCACCACTCAGAAGTTGTGAAACATGAGAAATACGCAGTATCTCGCATTGGGGGATGTCTCAGTAAGCTATGGGAAAATATATGAAGGGATTTTATTTAGACAATGGAAAGATGTTTACATACAGTTCTCTACATCACTGTAAAATGCTTACTTACTATGTCAAAACAAGGATGTTATTTACTTATGTATTAAATATGTGACAGGTTTGTGCAAGCACTGTTTTTAGTGCTTATAACTATTATTGGCTCATTTGCTTCTCAAGTAATTCTCTGCGGTAGATACTACTCTCATTTTTTAGATGAGACTGAGGGATGGGAGGTGGAATCCCTTGCTCAGAGTCACACAGATAATAAAAGGCAGAGCCAGGATCCAAGCCCAGACCAAGCACCCAGAGTCCAGCTCTAGCCCCTCTCCTCCACTGCCTCCCTAAACATCTATATAAGCACAGACACATCAATAAAATCATGCATATGCACAGCATGATTTCAATGTGTTTTCTTTTTTTTCTTTTTTGACAGAGTCTTAGCCTCCCAAAGTGCTGGGATTACAGGCATGAGCCACCGCACCTGGCCCTAGTGTGTTTTCTTAACCCTGGAAAAGAAATCATGCCAAGTGCCATCAGTGATTGCCTATAGGATATGGGATTTAAATGATTTCTTTTCCTTTTTCTAATATTTTTTTTTTCTACTTTAGATATTGCACATATCTCTTTTGTCAATGGCAAAAAAAAAAAAAAAAAAAGAAGTAAAAGAAATATAATTCCTTATAACTCCTTCCTACTGACCTTAGATTTTTCTGGAGGTGGTGCTTGTGCCTCCCCAGATCTCCTCTGCCAGGAGATAGTGGTTTTTCCGCCCCATCCTGCTCACCGTCCTGGTGGCAGTTCTCTAGGTGAGATGGTCTAATTTGTCCATGTGCAGCTCGGGAGCATGATCTCCGGGTAGGTCTGACCAGCACACGGGGGACAGGGGCCGCCCTTTTCCACCCCAGACACTACTTTATCAGCAAAGCACAACTCAAGATCATGGTTAACTTTTCCAGAGCAAATGAAACATCAGCTTCTCTCACTCATAACCAATCTAGGCAAGTCCACAGTACTCTGGGCCTAGGCAGTTGCTGTTCTGAACCCAAGCACAAGACCTGATATTTATCCTAATCGATTTCTTGAAAGTTACTCTAGAAGCACAGCTCACTTAAAACCAATTCAAGTTGATGCTGTTTCTCAATGGCACCAAATCTACCCCTGCCTACAGGCCTTCCCCAGACACTCCCTACCTGGGTCATTTTTGCCACAGATGTCACTTCCTAAGAGATACCTTCCCCGGCCATTCAGTGTAAAGTGGCCCTATCCTATTCCCTCACTTTATTTTTATTTTTAAAATTTATTTATCAACTTCTTGGGCTCAAGTGATCCTCCCATGTCACCCTCCCGAGTAGCTGGCACTACAGGCTCGGGCCACCATGCTCAGCTAATTATTCTTGTACAAGCAGGGTCTCACTACATTGCCCAGGCTGGTCTTGAACTCCTGGGCTCAAAGAATCCTCCCACATCGGCCCCACAATGTGCTGGGATTACAGGTGTGAGCCACTGCACCTGGCCACAACTTTATTTTTTATAGCACTTCTTTGAAATTATTTTTTAAATTGGTTTACTTCTTTATTATCAGTCTCCTTACTAGGATGTAAGTATGAGAGCAGGACTTTGTCTGCCTTACCTCAAATATTGCCCAACACATGGAAGGAGCTCAATAAATCTTTGTTGCATGGGTGGAGGGAAGATGGATAGAGGAGTGAAGTTTGTCAGTGCTGGTGAGATCCTCAGATGGTTTTCTAAACCTGACTCTCCACATATAAGCTACGCGACCTTGGGCATGTTGCTCATCTGTGCTAAGTCTCTGTTTCCTCATCTGTCACCTAGGGACATCATTCCCACTTCTTAGAGTCAACATGAGAATTAAATTCAAAGCAAAAGTCTGTAGCAAAGTGAAAAGAGCCAGGGATATAAATGCTAGCTATGATGATTTCATTATCTCTCTACCTGGGTTAGATTCACCTTTGATCACTCTATCTACATCCAAGTTATCAATATCTCTTGAACATCACAGCACTCAGGACACTAGAGATGCCACCGTCTGGCTATGGTCTGACTGGGCACATGCTTCCCCATCCCATCCACAGAGGGTGCACATGGGCTTGCCTCTTGTTGCCAGTACTGCCCGGCTCTGTAGCCTACTCAAGAAAAGAAAATGAAAGCAGCCTGACTCCATTTGTCATGATTCCTTCTTTTCCTTTTGAGGCTCACAGACTGACCTTTGGCTGCCCTCTGACCATTGGCCAGCCTCGCCCAGGGCTGATGTCAAGTTCATCTTTTGCCCTTACTTGGGCTGGGTCCTCTTGCCCAGTGATGGAACACTTGTGTACCTTCACCTGGTGCCATGGGCTGCTCCAGACCCTGGCCTCTGGCTGTGCCAAAGCAGGAAGGACAGACTCAGGGTGTTGCCTGTTTGCTCTGGTGGGGAGAGGCTGGGGAGTGCAGTGACATAGGGAGAGGAGAAAAATGGATCCATGAGGCAGGAGATTGTGCTCAGGGTAGAGTCAGCAAAAACACTGGCCAGATTTCCCAAAACTCTGGCCAGGAAGTGCCTGCGATCTCCATTTTTGGAATCTGTTCTTTAAAGATAGTTCATCTATATGTATCCTTGAGTAGAAGGCACGTGCTCCGTGAAGGGGACACGTTTCTCTGCTGTCATCTTAGGACAACTTCTTTGAGGAGAAGGAGATTCTAGTGCCTGCAGCCATTTGAGAAGGGGGCTGGAGGGGCTGAGCTAGGAGGTTTTGCGGGTGAGGCCCAGGTAGAACTTTGTGGCAGGGAGTGCTGGAGTGAGCAACCACATGGGGAACCTCATAAGTTGATGGGGAAAGGGAGCAAGAAGGGAATGCAAGGATGTAAGGGGTTCTCTTCTCCCCACTTCGCCTTGCTGACTCCCATTTGTCCTTCATATCTCGGTTTCAACATCCATTCCTCAGGGAAGCCCTCCAGGCCTCAGAACAAGGGAGATACCCCTGTCATTCCCTCCCAGAGCCCACACTTTTTACCCATAGCCCTTACCACAGTTGCAGTTAAGGCTGTTGCAAGGTATGTGGGTATCTCACCTCCATCCACAAACTCTCTGCGATGGCAGTGGCCAAGTCTGTCTGCTCACCCCGCCCTGTGCCTGCCCACAGTAGGCAGTTGGCCATATGGAGTGTTGTATGAATGAAGACATGAATGGAAGAGTGGACAAATAGAACTGGAAGGATACAGTGTGGAGGCACTGCAGCCCCTTCTCATTTTTCCCTGGCCTTGTTGGATGCAGAAGGCTTGGGTAAGTGGGGGAGGCTGACATTCCATTTCCTATGCTGGGGCAGGGGAAGCTGATGTTTCCCAAAGATTCATATTGTCATTGTTCCAGCTGCAAAATGAGTAATAGCCGTTCCTCCCCAGGGATGAGGTCATTTTCCCAGAATCAACATAAAACCCACAGGAAAGGAAATAAGAATTTAATGCTCACCTATTATGCCAAGCAGTTGGGTATCTTACTTGATTCTCACAACCATTCTGCAAAGCAATTACAATTCTTATTTTTACAGATAATGCAACTGAGGCTCAGAGACAATAAATAGGCCAGGCGCAGTGGCTCATGCCTGTAATCCCAGCACTTTAGGAGGCTGAGGCGGGCGAATCACTTGAGGTCAGGAGTTCAAGACCAGCCTGGCCAACATGGTCAAACCCAGTCTGTACTAAAAATTAGCCGGTCATGGAGGTGCACACCTGTAGTCCTAGCTACTCTGGAAGCTGAAGCTGAAGAATCACTTGAGCCCAGGAGGCAGAGGTTGCAGTGAGCTGAGATGGCACCACTGCACTCCAGCCTGGGCAACAAAGTGAGTGAGACTCTGTCTCAAATAAATAGATAAGAATAAAAAAGAAAGGACTGAAGTTTGGATACATGCATGTGTGGTTCCAAGTCCATGATATTTCTAGTACACCAAGCTTTGGTGGCAGAGGGTGTCATGCTGAGACATCCCTAGTTCTCAGTGTCGGGGGAGTGCCCATGGCTGACTCCCTGCTTACCTCTCAAAGACTTGAAGGCATAGATGGGGAGAATCTCCCAAAAAAGGAGGAAAGCAGAAGAGTATGAACAAAGAAGTGGGACCAAGTGTACTTCCATTTATTCCTCAAACTGTTACTGAATATCTACGTCAGACATAGGGGCTAGGGCTGGGGAGGAAATATCATAAAATACAGGTCCTCTCCTCACGGAAGTCATTGTCTACTAAGTGAACTGGATAAGAAAATAAAAAATTACAGTTCAGTAAGTTTAGGGGGCATGGGGGTTATTATTTATTCCTTTGTAATGTTTGAAGTTTTTATTTTGTTTTTTTATAAGAGATGAGCTTTCACTATGTTGGCCAGGATGGTCTCAAACTCCTGACCTTGTGATCCTCCCACCTCGGCCCCCCAAAGTGCTGAGATTACAGGTGTGAGCCACTGTGCCTGGCTGAAGTTCCTTTTCTATTAATAAGTTTTTTGTTTTGTTTTGTTTTTTGAGACAGAGTCTTGCCTTATTGCCCAGGCTGGAGTGCAGTGATGCAATCTTGGCTCACTGCAACCTCTGCCTCCTGGGTTTAAGCAATTCTCCTGCCTCAACCTCCCTAGTAGCTGAGATTACAGGCACACGCCACCACATTCGGCTAATATTTTTGTATTGTTAGCAGAGATGGCGTTTTGCCATGTTGGCCAGGCTGGTCTCGAACTCCTAACCTCAGTGATCTCCCACCTTGGCCTCCCAAAGTGCTGGGATTACAAGCATGAGTCACCATGCCTGGCCTGTTTTTGTTTTGAGACCAGACTTCACTCTTCACCCAGGCTGGAGGGCAATGGCACGATCACTGCTCACTATATCATCAAATCCCTGGGCTCATGTCATCCTCCCGCCTCAGACTCCCAAGGAGCTGGGACTATAGGCACATGTCACCATGCCCAGTGAATTACTTTCATTTTTATTTTTTGTAGAGATGGGGTCTCACTATGTTGCCCAAGCTGGTCTCACATTCCTGGGTTCAAGTGATCCTCCCCCTCGGCCTCCCAAAGTGCTGGAATTACAGGCTTGAGCCACTATGCCTAGCTGGAGTTTTTTAAAATAAAATGTTTAAAACTGTATATTGTAGCTCCACTCAAGTGCTATGCACAGGGTGGGATAGAAGTACCCTAGAGAGGTGCCCACCCAGACTGAAAAGCCAATCAAGGAAGATATCACCAAGGAGGTGACATCTGAGCTGAGTGGTGACAGAGGAGGAGTTAGTGGGGCAAAGTATTCCTGGGACAAGTCCTTCCTGCAGATGGCACACAGACACAGAAGCATGAGACAGCATGGCCTCCTTAAAGAATTGTAGGCTTGGTCAGGCATGGTGGCTCACGCCTGTAATCCCAGCACCGTGGGAGGCTGAGGCAGGAGGATCATTTGAGCTCAGGAGTTTGAGAGTCGCCTGGGTAACATGCCTGGGCAACATAGTTAAGACTCCGTCTCTACAGAAAAATCAAAATTAAAAAATTACCCAGGTGTGTTAGAGCACACCTGTAGTCCCAGCTACTCAGGAGGCTGGGGTGGGAGGACTGCTTGAGCTCAGGAGGTCAAGGCTGCAGTGAGCTGTGATCTTGCCACTGCGCTCGAACTCCAGGCGACAAACCAAGACCTTGTCTAAAAAAACGCACACACACAAATGTACCCTCAAGTCAATTCCAGTGGCCAGAATGAGGAACACACTTTCTTCAGACCCCCTTGTGAAACTGTCCTTTGAGTGAACTTCATATTCTCCTGGGTTTTAAGGATTTGGTTTGGTGTTTTCAGGCCTGTTTCCTTACTTTAGTGGAGTAACACCAGAGCAACACGCAGATGACCAGAGGAGGGACGCCACCTGGTGGTAAGAGTGTGGCGTGCGCATTGAGTTCCCTTCTCAGAATTTGCCTCCGGTAAACAAAATAATCCCGCCTTCTAGTCAACCCTATCAAAGAGCTGAGCATCAGGAAAATACCCCAATCTCCAGGAACAAATGGCGAAAAAAGTAGAAAGCAATGTTCCCAAATGGACCGGAGGAACTGAAATCCAAGTTAGAGACATGATTTGTAAACACACAGGAAACCAATCAAAAGAAAGCTTGGATTTGCTCATCATTTCATCCAAATGTAGTGACGGTAACAACGGCCTTCCACTTATTGAGTAATACTACGTTCCAGATGCATGGGTACACTGTGCTATGTGCTGAACATATTTAATCTCGTTTAATTCTCAGCAACAGCCTTATAAGGGAGATATTACTGTACCCATTTTAAACAAATGCCAGTTCAGAAAGTTTGAGTAGCTCCCAGGATCACACAGACAGGACCTGACAAGCTGGGATTTGGCCTTAGGTTTATGGACTCTGAAACTCATGCTATTAACCACTAGGTTAGACATCTGATAAATATGGCCAGTCAACATGTTGAAAGTGGATCTCATCATCTTTGCTTCTCCTCCTCCTCCTTCACTTCCCACCTCAGCATGACCTGTCCTCCCGACACCTATCCAGCTGACCAAGCCAAACACCCAGGAGAGTTTTTTTGTTTTTGTTTGAGACGGAGTCTTGCTCTGTTGCCCAGGCTGGAGTGCAGTGGCACCATCTCGGCTTGCTACAACCTCCACTCCCAGGTTCAAGCAATTCTGCCTCAGCCTCCCAAGTAGCTGGGATTACAGGCACCTGCCACCACACCCAGCTGATTTTTTGTATTTTTAATAGAGATGGAGTTTCACCTTGTTGGCCAGGCTGGTCTCGAGTGATCCACCCACCTCAGCCTCCCAAAGTGCTGAGTTACAGGTGTGAGCCACTAGTCCTGTCTCACTCAGGAGTTTTGATGCCACACCTAATCACTCACCAATTTTGTTGATTCTTTCTCATAAATTTACCTTTTTTTCCTGTGCTCTCTATCCTCGTTGCTGCTGCCTTAGTTCAGGCCATGCCCATCTCCTGCCTGATTAGAGGGTCTCCCAGCAGTCCCTCTGCTTCCCAGCACATGTGTGATGATTTATAACTGAATTCCCCATGACACTAGGGCTCCACCACTATAATATCAGTGCTTGGCACACAGTAGCACTCAATTAATATTTGAATAACTGTAGATATCCAGGAATCATTATTTCCATTTCATCAATTTTATAGGCTAAATTATGTTCTTCTCAAAATCCATATGTTGAAACCCTAACCTCCAGTACCTCAGAATGTGACTGAAGATAGGGCCTTGTATTAGTTCATTCTCACATTGCTATAAAGAAAAATACCTGAGGCCAGGCACAGTGGCTCATGCCTGTAATCCCAGCACTTTGGGAGGCCGAGGTGGGTGGATCACTTGTGCTCAGGAGTTTGAGACTAGTCTGGGCAACATGGTGCTCTACTAAAAAACACAAAAATTAGCTGGATGTGGTGGCACATATCTATAATTCCAGCTACTCAGGAAGCCAAGGCATGAGAATCGTTTGAATTGAGGAGGCAGAGGTTGCAGTGAGCTGAAATTGCACCATTGCACTCCAGCCTGGGTGAAGGGGACTGTATTTCAAAAAAAATTAAAATTAAAACAAAAGGCCAGGTGTGGTGGCTCACACCTGTAATCCCAGCTACTTGGGAGGCTGAGGCAGAAGAATTGTTTCAACTCGGTAGGTGGAGATTGTAGTGAGCTGAGATCGTGCCACTGCACTCCAGCCTGGGCAACAGAGCAACACTCTACCTCAAAAAATAAAAAATAAAAAGAAAGAAATACCTGAGACGGGGTAATTTATAAAGAAAAAAGGTTTAATTGGCTCATGGTTCCACAGGCTGTACAGGAAACATGACGCTGGCATCTGCTTGGCTTCTGGGGAGGCCTCAGGAAACTTACCATGATGGTGTAATGCAAAGGGGAAGTAGGCACATCTTACATGGCTGGAGCAGACAGAAGAGAGGGAGCAGGGAAGTACTACACACTTTTAAACAACCAGCTATCACTCTCTATCACAAGAACAGCACCTGGAGGATGATGCTAAGCATTCATGAAAGTCCATTCACACGGTCCAATCACTTCCCACGAGCCCTCACCTCCAGCACTGGGGATTATAGTTGACATGAGATTTGGGCAGGGACACAGATCCAAACCATATCATGCCTTTAAAGAAGTGATTAAGGCTGGGTGTGGTGGCTCATGCCTCTAATCCCAGCACTTTGGAAGGCCAAGGGAAGATGGCTTGCAGCCAGGAGTTGGAGACCAGCCTGATCAACATAACAATACCATCTCTAAAAAATAAAAAGTAGTTAAGTTAAAGTGGAGTCATTAGGGTGGCCTAATCCAGTGGGACTAATATCCTTATAAGAAGAAATTAGGACACAGAAAACACAGAGGGACAAATATGAAGATATAGTGAGAAGGTGGCCATCTGCAAGCCACAGAGAGAGGTCCCAGAAGAAACTAAGATGCTGACATCATCATCTTGGACTTCTAGCCTCCAGAACTGTGAGAAAATACATTTTCATTGCTTCAGCCACCTAATCTGGGGCATTTTATTATAGCAGCCCCAGCAAATGAATACAATCAAGAAAGGAAATCAGACTCAGCAAGGTTGAGGGACTAGCCTAGCACTGCATAACTCATTAGTAATGCATTCACCACATTCTGCCTGTGACCACTCTCTTGTGTTGATTATCAGCTCTTGCAATGGATTTAACTCTGATTATTTAACTTATTGAATGTTTGGGTCTTACTGCTCCAACTGGCACTCAGGGTAAGGGCCCTGTCTTCCCCTTCTCAGTATTCCCAGACATCCTAAGTTTGGCACATTTTTAACAATAACTTTTCAATGCATTTGTTGTTGTAGTGTGATTGATTGACACATCTGGATGGGTGAAAAGGAGCCTGATGGCTGGGGGTGGTGGTGGGTTCCTGTTATCCCAGCTGTTTGGGAGGCTAAGGTCACAGTTTCCTTGATCCCAGGAGTTTGAGGCCAGACTGGGCAACAGAGCAAGACACCCATCTCAAAAAAATAAAAATTTAAAATTTAAAATTTAAATGTAAAAGGAGCCTGATGGTAAATTCCTAATCCCCAAGAGACACATACAAAGGTAAATTCCTGATCCCCAAGAGACACATATTCTGCCTGTGATCACTCATATTCCAGAAGTGGAACATGACTCATCTCTGAAAGTCTAAATATATACATTGGAATGACTGGTCTAAGGCATCATGGAAACCAATGGTGCATAATGTTTTAAATTAGAATTGTCCATTAAGAAGAAAAAGGAGGGGGTGCTAGGCACAGTGCTCATGCCTATAACCCAACACTTTGGGAGTCCAAGGGGGAGGGTTGCTTGAGCCTAGGAATTTGAGACCAGCCTGGATGACAT
Source organism: Cebus imitator (assembly GCF_001604975.1). Classification (NCBI taxonomy): domain Eukaryota; kingdom Metazoa; phylum Chordata; class Mammalia; order Primates; family Cebidae; genus Cebus; species Cebus imitator. The sequence goes on from NW_016107905.1 coordinate 840,835, forward strand.
AGTGAGACCTCATCTCTACAAAAACATAAAAAAATTAGCTGAGCATGGTGGTGCATGCCTTTAGTTCCAGCTATTGGGAGACTGAGGTGGGAGGATCACTTGAGCCCTGGGGGTCAAGGACGCAGTGAGCCATGATTGTGCCTTTGCCCTCCAGCCTGGGCAATAGAGAAAGACTCTGCCTCAAAAAATAAAATAAAATTTAAGTTAAAATTTTTTTAGAAAAAGAAATACACCAGCACGTGTGTGCGTGTGCGTGCGTGCATGTTGATAGGCAGGGACACAGGGGAGAAGCCAATGGGAACAGTGGCTGTAACACCAGCGTAGCCTCTCTGAAATGGAAGGGGCCTATAGGCACTGAGCAGACAATTGGCTTATGCCAGAGGCAGACGGCCCAGCAGGAGAGGCAGAGACTGGAAAAAAGCCTGGCTCGGCCGGGCCGAGCACCAGCCTGTTCTTTCAAGCACAAACATTTCACAGACGAGATGTCCACGGGGTAGCACCTCTGGTGCCTGGTCACACTCAAGAAGGAGGACACTTCTGTCACCCTACAAAGAGTGACAGAAAAGCCCATTGGATTAATCGTAAGGCTCCCTCTAGAGCTGGCTGAGGTAGCTCCACAGTTCAGGGCAGGCTGGTCCTCTCCTGTCCCACGAGACAGTACTCAGACATGAGCATCACCTGCTTAAGATGCTTAACTCCAAAGACTCACCAAAGCAGCTTAATGGCTCAGGGTACTTTAACAAGGTGGTTTTTTGGTACACACAGTGGCCAAAGTAGCACTACTTCGACCTCATTCCCTCTTGATGCATCGGGCAGGAGGGCTACAACGTACTGGATCCTAAGCAATTGTGAGCAGAAACAGAATGTCCTCCTGCAGCTTGCAAGTCCCTGCCACCTACACACCAAGATGTAACAGTGGTGGTCTGTCGGCAATGATTTTTCTACACGTGTACTTTTACATTTCCTCCTTTGATGAACATATCTTACTTCATTAAAGTATGAAATAAAACACTTTACTTTTAACAACTATTACCTTTTACCTGCTGGACTGTGTCCTAAATTTCTTCTTAAGGCTTTAGTCTCAGAAACTGGGAATAGTTACACATTAAGCTGTATATAGTTCTGGGTCCAATTAAGATACAGAAACCACATAGTAATTTAAACAGAGAACCCTAACACAAAGAGGTATGAAGCTATGAAAGAAAAGTCATCAATGTAAAGATATAAAGAGAACCCTAACAGTTCCCCAAGGCTGAAGGAGAGTACTCAAGGAAGGACAACTTGGATGCAGAGCTCACTCCTCAAGACTGGGGAGCTGGTGCAGTGGCTCATGCCAGTAATCCCAGCATTTTGGGAGGCTGAGGCAGGAGGATCACTAGAGTCCAGGAGTTCTAGACCTTGTCCCTACACACATACACACACACACACACACACACACACAAGAGCAGAGTTCAGACCTCCTTACAGGAGGTATTGTTATAACCCATTGGGTGGCACAGAAGTCTGCCCAGAGCAGAGCTACTCCACAGCTGTTGGACAAGCAGGAAACTACAAGTGAGCTGAGGCTGGTAAGGAAGCCAGAGCACCACTATGGGTATGAGGCCTAGAGCACTTGGTGTCTACCTCAGGAAGGAACTGGAAGGTGGTCACCAGGGCTGCAGTCACCAAGGGGCTGTTCTGGGCATGCAATTGGAGCAGAGTACCACAGATGTTCCCACACAGCTGTTCTACCACTAACCACGCAGCAGGAGCAAGAAAAAGCAAACAGCACACAGGGTTGGGAAGAGCAGCCCCTTCCTCCTGCAATGTCACCCTGGTTCCTCCTACTGACAACCCTTCATACTGGGCTCACTGTCAGGTGGAAAATGCTTACCAGTACATGACCCCAGAGCAGGTACTGCAGGGTGAATTTGGAGTTGTGAGGCAATACGTAGATAACTGGCCCACGCTATTATCGGTCATTAGAATAGGGGTTGGCAAAGCGTTTCTGTACAGAGCCCAGTGGTAAATACTTCAAGCTTTGTTGAGTTACACAGTGTCTGTCCAAACTACTCAAGTCAGCTACTGTGGTGCAAAAGCAGTACAGATACTATACAAACAAATAAGCATGACTGTGTTCCAGTAAAACTTGATTTACAAAAACCAAGCAGTGGATCTGGCCCACAGATCATAGTTTTTCAACTCCTGATGTAGAACTTTACAGTGAGAAAACCTCTATTCTGCAAATATGACTCTACCAAGAGGAAGGGGAATGGATGAGCGTGAGTACACCGAGCTGAAGTGGGTGGTGGGGGCTGTGTGAAGCAATTTAAATGGAGACGATCATGTCTACACGGTATTGTATTTGTCTAGATCAGTGAGCTAGCAATTTTAAAGGCTCTCATGGTGTATCTACTTATTATTATCTCTAATGGTCTGTGCAAGGCAAACTAACAGTGCATATTGTGCCTTCCTTTTTGAAAGACTGGGAGTTGAGGCTCAGAGAAGTTAAGAAACTTGCTTAAAATCACACAGCCTGGAGGAGCTGCTAACCATGTGCCTTTTTTTTTTTTCCCTTT
>NW_016107905.1:843718-853858 GCF_001604975.1 Cebus imitator
ATTCTCCTGCCTCAGCCTCCCAAGTAGCTGGGACTACAGGTGCCCACCACCACACCTGGCTAATTTTTTGTATTTTTAGTAGAGACAAGAGTTTCACTATGTTAGCCAGGATGGTCTCGATCTCCTGACCTCGTGATCCACCTGCCTCAAACTCCCAAAGTCCTGGGATTACAGGCGTGAGCCAGAGCGCCTGGCCTCCAAGCCCACATTTTTTACCATCGTGTCCACTATCTCCACTCATAAGAGGCAGGTGAATGTTTCCAAATTGGGCTGTTCTCTTTACTGGGTACTATAATAAAATTGGATTTAACACTCTTAAACTATGGCATTCTAGCACTCCCAACCTGAAGTGTAATCCATCTCCTGAAATGTCCAAGCCACTTAAAGATGGGAAGTGGGAGGTAATTGACAGTTCGATGGTACCACATTGACTGCCAAGTCAGTTCCGACAAAGTGGCTGGCAAGGTCAGTGTCTTATTTCAAGGCGCCCTTCCCCTGCCCTCTCCTTGCATGACCTTCCCAGATGAAGAATCATTCCTTAATCAAGGGTAGAACATTTGTTGGGCTTCCCCATAAGAACTTGCAAATACTACAGATACTGATTCTTACCATGTCCATAAGATAAGGCTTACAAAAATAAATGATAATCATTGTACCACTGCTTACTGACAATGTGCTGGTCTAGATACTTTGCGTATAGCTGGTCTAGTTCTGATAACACTTCTGGAAGGTAGGCATTATTGTTCCTATTTAACAAATGTGAAAACTGAAGGATAAGGATAATATTTATATAGTTTTTCCATAGACATAATTAATCATTGAGGGAGGCAATTTAATAAGATTCTATGAAAAAAGGGGGAAAATGAGGTTTGGAAAGGTCAGCTTGCCCACCCTACTCATCTCCATCTGAACCTGCGTTTCTACAGACACTCAGTTTGGTGTGGAAAGATTAATACATTGCATGTGATCCACTTCAGGATTAGACAGAGACAGGTCCAAATCCCAGCCCTACCTCTTACTAGCTTTGTGAACCAATTGCTTCTTTTCCCTATTGAGAGTAATTCTTCATGTCATTTCTACATGTCTTTTTTTTTTTTTTTTTCCAAGCCAGGGTCTCACTCTGTTACTCAGGCTGGAGTGCAGTGGCGTCATCTCAGCTCACTGCAACCTCTGCCTCCCAGATTGAAGCAATTCTCCTGCCTCAGCCTCCTGAGAAGCTGGGATTACAGGTGCCCACCACCATGCCCAGCAAATTTTTGTATTTTAAGTAGAGATGGGGTTTCACTATGTTGGTCAGGCTGGTCTCAAACTCTGGGGCTCAAGTGATTCCTCCAACTCGGCCTCCCAAAGTGCTGAGATTACAGGCGTGAGCCACTGCATCCAGCCATTCTTCCTTTCTTGACAAGGTCTCACTGTGTTCCCTAGAGTGAGAGGCTGGAGTGCAGTGATGCAATCACAGTTCACTGCAGCCTTCACCTCCCAGGCTCAAGCAATCCTCCTACCTCAGCCTCTAGAGTAACTGGGACTACAGGTGTGCACCGCCACACCTGGCTAATTTTATTAATTTTTGTAAAGACAAGGTCTCACTATGTTGCCCAGGCTGGTCTCAAACTCGGGCTCCAGCCTCAACCTCCCAAAGTGCTAGATTGCAGGTATGAGCCACCACGCCCAGCTGGACTATTTTTCAAGGATGCTAGAGATAGAATCTCCCTACAGGGAAGAGGGAAGCTTTGTTTGTGGTTCAAGATAATAAAGATAATGCTGCTCACTGGGGCAATGGTTGAACAGGTTTGCTAGTAGCCTTGTTGAAAAGCTTAGGGTTTACTAATCTCTAATTCACTGCCTGTCTATGACCCATGGGACTTGTGGAGCAAGGGGGGGGGGGCAACAAAAGCATGACCTCATGCTGCCTGCTGTGTCATGAGTAACAAAGTCAGTGATTTCTGACCCAGAAGTTTCCTGTCTTCTGCCGGCATCTACAGAACAGTGGCAAGCTCACTTGTTAGTATATAAGTAAGGTAAAATTCCAAAGCCTTCGTGTTCTTAACACTAATACCAAATGTCAAAAGCATCAGTAATTTTCACTTTCTCATCTCCCATTGCACCTCAGCTTCCTGCAATTTGGCATCTGCCCAGTGCAATACTAAGCTGTTTTTGCCAGTGTCACTCAAGACTCATAATTGCCAGTTCAGAGGGTATTTGACTCCAGGTGAAACCTCCTAGACCTCTGCAGCCCTTAACATGAGGGGCTCATTCTCCTTCTGCAATGCCCCACTGGTAGCTCATGCAAGACCACACTTTGCTGTCTGTCCTTGTGGCACTCCTCCTTGGTCCCCTTCGTGAAGTCCTTTTCCCTTAGCAGCCCCATCCATGCCTTGCCAGCCTCTCTCATTGCTCCACCTGCCCTCCCTGAGTGATCTCACTCACACTGTTGGTTTTAGGAACCTTGTACATGGTTATGATGCCCTAATTCTGGCTCCAGTCCAGATATCTGACACAACTTACCAGCCACCTGCTGAGCAGCTCTACCTCAATCAAGTGGTCCAAAAAGGAATCCATCCTTCCCTGGCCTTCCCCATCACTATGTCCCATATTCTTCCTCCCACTGTTCCTCTCTGGCTCCAATCCTTCCTGCCTTGGGTGATCACAGTTTCCAGCTAACTGGGCTTGCTGCCTCCTCTTGGCCCTGGCCCTTGTAAAGCCTCCACTTCACTGTTGCCAGAGTTATAAACCAAATCATGTCATTTCCCCACTTAAAACCCTTCACTTTCTTCTCAGAGCCTACCTGACAATTTTTAAAAAATTATTTATTTATTTTTTTTGAGACAGTCTCGCTTTGTCACCCAGGCTGGAATGCAGTGGTACAGTCTTGGCTCACTGCAACTTCTGCCTCCCAGGTTCAAGCAATTATCCTGCCTCAGCCTCCCAAGTAGCTAGGATTACAGGTGTGTGCCACCGCATCCAGGTAATTTTTGTATTTTTAGTAGAGGCGGGGTTTCACCATGTTAGCCAGGCTGGTCTCAAACTCCTGAACTCAAGTGATCCGCCTGCCTCGGCCTCCAAAAGTGCTGGGATTACAGGTGTGAGCCACCACACCCAGCCAAGGTTATTTAATACATAGTTCAACATGCCCTCTAATGTTAACACCCACTCCTCCGATCTGTCTCCTATGGCCACTACCATTCAAAGTGGAAAAGAGGTGGGCAGGAGATGTCTCAAAATAACACTCATTATATGGCACTAACTGGTTATAATTATTATTACCTATAACCAGGAAGTCATAAAACATTGCATTAAACACCAGTTACATATGTTCCACCTGCCTCAAACCCATGTGTGTTCTTAATTTTGGTGTTGTTCTTATTTTGTTTGAGACAGCGTCTTACTCTGTCACTCAGGCTGGAGTGCAATAGAGCAATAATGGCTCACTGCAGCCTCAACCTCCTGGGCTCAGGTGATCCTCCCACCTCAGCCTCCAGAGTAGCTGGGACTCCAGGCACAGGACACCATCTCAGTTAATTTTTAAAAATTTCTGTAGAGATGGGGTCTTGCTATGTTGTCCAGGCTGGTCTCAAATTCCTGGACTCAAGTAATCCGCTGGCCTGGGCCTCCCAAAGTGCTGGGATTACAGTGTTAAGCCACTTTGCCCAGCCTGTTTTTAGTTTTTCATTGAAAAAAAAAAAACAAAAAAAGTCACACTTTGCATCAGGCGCCATATTTCCACCCAATTATTTGCTATCAAGCTTGTTCGCTCCTCAGGGTTTCCTTTAGAAACAAGGCGAGAGATTCCTTCATTTTACCCAATTAGGCTGCTGAATGACTAGGGTTTCTTGGTGATCTATGTATCTATATCTCTCTATTATCTATACCTATATCTACCTGTATTATATATATGTACACATACATATTACACGTGTGTATATATATGCATACATATATGTGTATGTATATGTGCATACATACTTTTTCTTTAATTGCTCCTTCGTCCTCTAAGCAAACAAACTAGCACCCCCAAGTGTCCGCCAGGAGGCGCAGGGGGCAGCGTGGGACCTGCGGTACCTCCACGGTTGTAGAGGTGTAGAGAGATGCAGCAGCGACGGAACCGGGCTTCTTTTTTAAAGAATCAGTGTGAGGGAAGGGTGCAGAGCCGCGTTATTTCAGGGAGACCTTGTCGCACTGCCCCTGCCTCGTGTAGGTAGTATCTGGGGTGCGTGCGCCCGGTTCGCAGACCCCATGGAGGGACGCTGCTGGCGGCAGATGGGGCTCCTTTCGCGGCTGCAGCCGGCAGTAACCCAACCCCTCCGGCGCAGAGACTGAATCAAGAAGCGCAGGGGACAGCGGCGAGCTGCGAACAAAAGCCCTTGGCGCGGGGCCGAAGCCCAGGACGTGGGGTGAGTGAACCAGCCCGGGTACTGGGAGCTGGAGGCACTGGCGCGGCCAGGTTCGTTGCACTCCAGAAGCCCACCCACTGGAATGCTGTTGGGGAACTTGGAGGGCACCCGAGGGCGGGTATCTGAACCAAGACTGGGGTGGATAGTATCTTTAGCACATTCAGACTTGGAGGAGATGGGGTGCATCTGAGAGCATCCAGGCGCCTTCTCCATCCCCAGCAAACACGCCGTGGGGGCGGAGGTTGGGGCAGAGGCGGCATGCAGAGCCCTCAGCAACCCCTGAGAGAGCTGCAGGAGAAAGAATCCATCACCCCTCCCGGAGAGGCCTTGGGGATTTCTCCCAGCCCTTCAATCACCCGGGGGCCCTGTGCCGGAGTCTCCTTTGGCAGGGGAAATCAACCATAAACTTCTTCCCCTAGGCAAATGGGGTCCCTGGGGATGAACAGGCCTCTTGCTTTTTTTGTTCCTGCAAAGCTGCATCCCCGGTAGCCCGCATAAGCTACAAACAAATACGCTAATCCTCTCGGGAATCCTCCAGCGCCTCCCTTGCTAGCTGCTGCCTGCACCTGGATCTTTTAACTTGCAGCAGGAAGGGGATGCATCTAGCCGGCCAGGCGCCCAGAGGAGCCTCGCCACAGGCCTCCACCCCGCATTCCGCGGCTGAGGGAGATCCAGGCTGCTCTCTAAGCACGAGTGCCCGCCCCACCCCCATCCCCGTTCTGGCGCCCTGCCTGGGCTTTCCGACATCGGTTTTATGATTTATGTTCCACCAAAGCCTTTGAGCCTAATCCGAAAACGAATTAAGTTGGGATGGGGTGAATATGGACAATGAGTGGGGAGCAGCTCTCAGATGTATTCCTCGATGTCCCTCCTTGTCATCCACAGAGATTCCAACAAAGGACTGGCTCAGCCATGGTGGACCCAGTGCCTGAAGAAGAGAAGGCAGGAGCGGAGGCTGGAGACTCAGGCGGGGACGAGGCCGCGGCGTCCGTGCCCCCTGATAACCAGGACGCCCAGCAGCCCTCAGTCTCCTCGGCCTCGGCCTCCGCGGCGGTGCCCCGCAAGGCGGAAGTCCCGTGTGCAGCAGCAGAAGGCGGGCGGCGGGAGCAGTCCCCGCTGCTGCACCTCGACCTCTTCAACTTCGACTGCCCGGAGGCGGAGGGCAGCCGCTACGTGCTGACCAGCCCCCGCTCGCTAGAGGCCTGCGCCCGCTGTGCAGTCAAGCCGGTGGAGCTGCTGCCGCGGGCCCTGGCCGACCTGGTGCGCGAGGCTCCGGGACGCTCCATGCGGGTGGCCACCGGCCTGTACGAGGCCTACGAGGCGGAGCGGCGTGCCAAGCTGCAGCAATGCCGGGCGGAGCGCGAGCGCATCATGCGCGAGGAGAAGCGGCGCCTCTTCACGCCGTTGGGCCCCGCGGCTGCCGCGGCCTCCGCCTCTGCCTCGGCCCCAAGCGCGGGCAGCAGCAGCAGCTGCAGCAGTGCCAGCCTCCCAGCCTCACCTGCGCCGCGTGCGGCCCGCAAGGCTTCCCCCAGTCCCTCCTCGGCCCGGACCCAACCTCCCCCAGCGGGTTCTCGGACAGGCAGGAAAAGCCATTCGTTGGATTCGCTGTCGCGCCGGCGTGAGGGCGCCCTCAGCTCCGAGTCGGGCGCATCGTCGTCCTCCTACAGTGGGGAAAGCCTGCGGGAGTTGCGCTGGCCGCCGCGGGCCTCGGCCAGGAACAGCTGCCCGGCGGGGTCGGCGTCCTCTAACACCAACGCTCCGGGCCGCCCGTCCGCCCTGACCCTTGTTCCCATCACCGGCCGCAGCTTCAGCCTCGGCGACCTGAGCCACTCGCCGCAGACCGCTCAGCACGTGGAGCGCATTGTGCGCCAAGTGCGCGCCGAGCGCGGCCTGCGCGGGGTGCCGGAGCGTGATCGGAAGATCGCGGCGCTCATGCTGGCGCGGCACCAGGAGGAGCTTCTGCTGCTGGAGCAGCGCGCCGCGGCCCACGGCCAGTGGGAGCTGCAGCGCATGCGCGCCGAGCAGCGGCGGGAGCGCGAGGAGCGGGAGAAGCAGCGCGCCCTGGAGCAGGGCCGCCGAGCCTGGGTCGCGCAGGTGGAGGAGCGGCGAGGCCGCCGTGGCCGCGAAGAGCGCGAGGCGGCGCGGCGGCGGCAGCGACAGTACGAGCGCAGCGAGGAGCGGCGGCGGGAGCTGGCCGAGCGCCAGGGCCTACTGCGGCGGGAGCGGGCGGAGCGCGCAGCCCGGGAGGATCGGCTGCGCAAGCTTCAGCAGGAGCAGAATCTGAAGCAGCGGGAGGAAGGCCTGCAGGAAGGGCGGGAGCGGGCCGAACAGATCCGCAGGGAGCGCGCCCAGCGCGCGGCCCGCGCCAAGCAGCGCCAGGAGGGCCAGCTGCAGCGGGAGAAGCGGGAGCTGAGCCGTGCGGAGCGGGCGCGCCACGAGGCGCTGCTACAGGGCCGGGCGCGGCAGCAGCGCCAGGAGCGAGAGGGCCTGCGGAGCTCGCTGGAAGCCAGCTTGGGCCGTGCGCAGGAGAACTACGAGCATTTGGTGGAGCAGCGCACGCGAGAGCTGCGGGAGCGGGCCCGGCGAGAGGAGCTGCAGGGTCGGCGGGCCAAGGAGGCGGCAGAGCGCAAAGAGCGGGAGCATCAGGCCCACCTGGAGGCGCTGGCCCGGGCAGGGGAGCGACGGCTGCAGCACGCGACGCAGGTGGCCGAGGAAGCAGTACAGCAGAAGGCGCGGCGCGTGGGCCAGAGCCGGATGGAGAAGGAACGAGCCCAACGCGCCAACAAGGAGAAGGTGGAGAGGGACGAAGACTGCCGCCGGCGAGAGCTGCTCCAGGCCATCGGGCGCAAGCTGGAGCGAAGCGAGCAGCTGTCGCGGGAACGGCGCAGTGCGCTGGAGAGCGCCCGCTCCACAGCCCGGGCCTCCTTCCACGTTCGCGAGAAGGTGCGCGAGGAGACCAACACGCGCTCCTTCGACCGCATGGTGCGGGAGGCCCAGCTACACGCCAGCCTGGACCGCAAATAACTGCGGGTCTTCGCCAGCCAGATTGGCACGCACAGCCCCGTGGGGCCTCAACCACTTTGACGATCGTGGGAGACCCTATTCGGTGCGCAGCGCCGTGGCCTCTCGAGGCTTCTGACCAACGAGGCAACAACAGTACAGACTTGTGGGACCTGTCAGCCGGCCCCCTTTGTTTTTAAAACTTAATTGATTTGGAGATGACAGCACAATCTGCCCACATCCATCCTTGGTGGCTCCTGCACCGGCCCTTGCCAAACTTCCTTATGTGTCTCTTGGGTTGGAATAGAGAAGCTGGGGGGAAAGGGAGTGCTCGGAACCGGGGAGAGGCCCCCCAGGAGAGGGCAGAGGTGGTTGTCCCCACCCCTTCTGCAGCAATTGCCCCAGGCACCTTTCTGACATTGGCGTTTGAGACAGAGTTGCTGCTGCTGAGGGACCATCACCCTGGCTCACCTCCATCTTTCAAAATATGGCAAGCTGCACAAAGCTCGGAGGGCTCCCAGAAAAGCGCAGTTCCTCCAAGGTGTCAAGCCATGGCCAAATGATCCAAAAAGCATTTGATTTTTTAGGCCTTTTAATCGACCACCTGAGCAAATTCTCCTCAGTTTTGATAGTTTTCCAATTCAGCCCCTTGGGTTTTCTAGACAATCATCTGCAGATAATGTTCAATTATTCTTTGCCCAGTCTCTCCTTATTCTACCAAGTAGCACAGGACATTGGTTGTTTTGGTGATGCTGTTTAGCTTTAATAGAAGCCTCCAGCCCCTGGAGGGGGCGGGTTTCTTTGGCAACAGCGTTCCATCCCATTAAGCTTTCTTACAGGGTGGGGCCCACTCCATGAAGACAGCAGCCATGCCTTAAGAAGCAGAGCTACCCTGTGTGCCTCCCCAGGCCGTTCCTGCCTAAATCTCCAGCCCTGCATGCAGTCTTAAGGGTGGGCCCCAGAGAGTTTGGAGTGTAGGATTCCCTCTGTGAAGGAATCATCTCTACTGCTCTGAGGACAATTAGGGTATCCTTGGCGGCTTTACTATGGTGGCCTAAGAGTTGGAATTGCCTCTTTGTTGAGAGTTGTGTTCACTGTCGATGGCCCGTGTACCTTCTCCACCTGTCCCCAGGAAAAAGTCTCCCTCTTAAATTTTCTGGTAGCCCCTCACCTATGCCTGAAAGTATTTCACCCTCTCAATACCTCACCTTTCCCATTCGCCAGATGGGACCATCAGTATTCTCCTGGTACCACAAGGCCTGGATCCAAAGCACCATGTCAGTATTATTTGTTGGTCCTTTTTGTGCCTTTCTTGACCTGGAAGTGAGGAGGCAGGAGGATTGCCGTCAGCCTAGTTTCTTTCTGAGAATATGGATTCCTAGTGTTGGAAGGGGCAGTGCATCATGGACAGATGGTCATTTAGCTTCTGGGGTGAAATAGTTGCAATACCAGGTGACTCCCTGGCCCAAAAGGTCAAATTCAGTTGTCATTAGGCAATTTTAACCTTTAGAGCGCTTCCCTTCCATGAAGCTGACACCGCCCCCCTGCCATATCCACCCATTGACTCTGTCTTCATCAGGGAAGGTGGGAAGTAAAACATCACTTTTTACATTAAACCAGGATCAGGAATAAAAAGTTACCAAAAAAAAAAAAAAAAAAAAAAAAAAAAAAGAAGAAGGAATCAGGGTAGAGAACTACTGCATTAAACATATTTCATATATATTCTGCTGGGTAAAATTGTCCCTGAAATGGCTGATTATTACACACACATACATACACACACACACTTTGTCAACCCTTCACCTCCACCCCATCACATGCCAACAAGTATAAAAGGTATATTGTGTAGAAGGAAGTTGTGTGTTAGGCTTAAGATGTCATGAAACAAGGAAAGGAGCTGTGTACTGAGGCTTATTTCTTGAATGGGTGAATTTTTTCCTTAAATTTTCTTGTTAGTAGCCAGGTTGTCAGTGAGTTGAAATAATTGGTATTATCCATGAATCAGAAGCATTTAACTAAAAGGTTAATGTGATTCTGGTTCTTACCTTGTGGTTCTTGAGTTGGTAAAGTGCTTTTGAAACCTCCATAGAAAATTCCTCTTTAAAACTGCCTACTTCCAAAGTATGTGCATTCCTTGGAGGTGAAAATCTGATTTTTCAGATAAGGCACTGAAAGGAACATAGGTGATCTTGCCTGGACCTTTACTCAGTTTGTTTTCTGGCTTACTGAGTGACTTTGGGTAGATTGCTTCTCTGTGCCTTGGTTTCCCTAACCTGTAGAATGGGGATCATGATTTCTGCCCTCTGTTACACAAACACTGTGAGGATGAATCAGAATCCAGATGAGTTCCCCAGTTCTACAACTCTGGAACTGAAGGTGCAATTGCTATAAACAGGAAGGATCATGTAACTGTACTGTGGTTAGAGTGTGTGATGTACTGTCATGACCTCGTGAAGAAAGTAGTCTTGAAAAGCACAAATTATAGTATGTCGTGTGTTGCAAAGGCCCAGGCCTGAATCTCACCAAATTAGAAGTTTGCACTTAGAGGGAAGCACTGTGTGAAGACAAAACCTTTTAGATTCTTCCAAAAACAAAAACCCATATAGCCAAGTAGAATTAAAGCAAAAACAGGGCTGGGTTATGGTGGTACATGCCTGTAATCCCAGCATTTTGGGAGTCCAAGGTGGAAGGTTCACTTGCGTCCAGGAGTTTGAGATCAGCCTGGGCAGCATAGCAAGACCCTGTTTCT
>NW_016107905.1:853873-914164 GCF_001604975.1 Cebus imitator
AAAAAAAAAAAAAAAAAAAAAGCAAAAACAGAAGCCAAACCTAGTGACAATAAAGAATGTTCCACACCATCTGCTAGAGTATAGACCTACCTCTATATTCTAGGATAAATATCCATATTGCTTTCTGAGGAGAAGCAATTTCCAGAATTGTTGTTGGGCCCCTTATTTATATCCTTTTCTTGAAGCAATGCCAGAGAGAAGAGGTTGTTTCCTGTTCTGAAATGCAACAAGAGAACATTGGAGGGAGACAAGGATGGTGGGTGGAAAATGGCTCCTGAAGTACATTTTTCTGGGTGGAATTGTCCCTAAATGATATTCTAACAAGTACCCAGAATTTGCCTTAGAGCACCATGCTGGTTGTGTTCCTATCACCCAGGGGATTGCAGCCTTAAAGTGACCACAGGTCTTCACGTTTGTCCTCTTGGAACATTCCCTTGTTCTAGAAAACAGAGAATGTGAAATGAGATGAGGAGGGATGGGAGGGTTGGAAGAAGCTTAGGTTTAGTTCATCACCATGGAAGCAGCAAGGACAAAACCATTTCAGATGAAACAATCAGTGAAGCTTAGTCCAGTGTCCTGCTCAGGCAGTGACCAGTGCCTACACCGTATCTAGACAGAATGATGGAATATTCTTTTTGGAAGCATGCAGACTGTGACTCTCCAATGAAGGCAGAAATCAGGATTTGCTAAAAGCAAAGACTGTGGGATAGTGAAGATATATGAGAATGTAGCCTGTGTTCAGGCTATTCTATAAAGACCATCACTTACCATTTCTTCACCTTTACAAAGTCCATTGAAATAGAGAGGTGACTCTACATAAAAGGCTGTATCTTGTTTAGCATAGAATCCCCTATAGCCAACGATTTTACATCTCACATGTGGTAAGTGCATAGATACTGGATGGAGAGAAGGACGGAGGAATGGATGAACAAATGAATGATAACCAGAGGAAATGTGTATAGGCCAGGAAGGTGGGACTCCATTCATTCAACACATTTTCAGTGAGCACCTGCTATGTGCCAGGCAGTGCTCCTGGTGCTGCGGAAACAGTCTCTCTGATCATTGACCCTGGAGATCACATATGTTCATGAGCAGACAACATCTTTGTTTCCATGTTGGGTTTAAAGACCTTCTCATCTGAGTATTCACCTGCAGGCAGACCTGATGTAGGCACTAACTTCAAACATTTTCAGCTTTCTCAGGACAAGTTATCCACCTTTCAATCATCATTTAGTCACTGTTGCTCTCTTTCCCTTGGAGAAACCTTGATTAATCAGATCAAATTCATGCCATGCACTTAATCAGCTTTAAATCTCAGTAAGCAAAGAGAGAGAGAAACTAAGAGAAAGAGAGAGAGAGAGAGAGATGAATCACCTTCAAGGGCATTGCCTGTCATGCCTTTAAGAGAGGCAGCATAAATAATGATCTTCGACCTAGAGAACCGAGCCTTAGGCTGTACAGAGTCCTAATTCACCAAACATCATTTGGTGCCATCTCTGTCATCTGACTATTCTTGCTGAGACAAGACAGTCAACATTGCAGAACCATGTCCAGTTTAAAAACCTCAGCAAAAAGAAGTGTCTGGTCAATACTGAATCCATAAAAAGATGTAGTAAACCAGAATATCCCACTTCTTAAGCCTTCCAGGTAACTGAGCCCAAACGTTGCTCTGTAGACTTTCCTTTTCTCTACTATATGACCACATCTCCACCCAGTGAAACATTTGTCAGAGGAACATAAAGAAACTTGGTATTTCTTCACTAAGCCTGCAAAGGGGCTTTCAGGCACCCAGGAGCAGAAAACTCTCAGTTCTAGAGACATTATTTAGGCCTTATATGTGGCACATTCAGCCTTGGGTGTTTGGCATAGCACCTGAATATTATACCTGATCACATGCTTTGGTTATGTGTGTTTTTAGACAAGAGCAGCTCATCAAGTCATATGTGCTCTGTTATACAGAGTTCCCTGGCATCTCTCTCTATATGCACCTCCTCCCAACCCCATGGATATTCTCAACAAGCCCCCAGCCCTTCATTGCTATCCCTGGTGCTGTTTTGGTTTCCAATAGGTCAGGACTGTGGCAGACGGTAGAGTTCTTGCCCAGTTTTCAATGCTGCCTCTCTTGAAGTCGTGGCAGGCAATACCCTTGATGGTGATTTCTTTCTCTCTCTCTCTCTCTCTCTTCCCCTCTCTTCTCTCTCCTCTTTATCCTCTTTCTCTATTTTTTACTGTAGCAGATGTTAGGATATGGAATGTGGGATAGTTTCTTTCAGAAAAACACTGATAATGTCATCATTTGCAGTGTTATTACTTCCCAGTCCTGTCTCAGATGAGCACAAAAACATGGTCCAAAATGATTTTTAAATTAGCTGTCATTTTGAAGTGTTCATACCTTTCTTCTGCTCCACTAGTATAGTCTTTTGTTTGTTTGTTTGCTTGTTTTGTTTTGATTTTGAGACTGTCTTGCTCTATCGCCCAGGCTGGAATGCGGTGGTGCCATCTCAGCTCATTGCAACATCTGCCTCCTGGATTCAAGTGGTTCTCATGCCTCAGCCTCTCAAGTGGCTGGAATTACAGGTGCATGCCACCACACCCAGCTAAATTTGTATTTTTAGTAGAGATGGGGTTTTACCATGTTAACCAGGCTGGGCTCGAACTCCTGGCCTCAAGTTATCCACCCGCCACAGCCTCCCATTGTGCTGGGACTACAGGCATGAGCCATGGCGCCCAGCCCTCCATTAGTACAATATTGATGGCATGTTTTTGTGTCAGAATCTTAAACAATTCACAGGACTATCTTGTGAATGATCCATATCTTCTGTGTTTGAGTACATATGCGCAAGCGTGCATGCACACACACACACACACACATGCACTCGCCTGCCCCTACTGCTTCCAGCCTTGGTGTTCTTGCAAAGGGAGGAACTATAGCCATCTTATTCTTCCAGGGAAGCCTAAGCTCTGGGAAGGCTGAGCTGCCCCTTGTTGTAAGGGTCCATTGTTTCCACCTGCCTCCAGCCCCAAGGCTGCTTCAGGCTGTGGCTTGTGAGCATGGTGTCTGCATCTCCCAAATCCATCATCGAGCCTCATGGTGACAAAGTGTTTTCATGCTGCCACTACACTTCTCCTTCCCAGTGCATTCTCTCACTGGGTGTCAGAGATTTATTGGGAAAAGGAATTTAGATGTCAAAATGCCAACATTCGGGAACAAAGTATAACAGAATGACTGACATCCACCAAGTTCTGGAAATCTAGTCCCTGTGGTTATCACGACTTAAGGCAAAGAGTTTGGCAAAGGAGCAAGTGTCTTGACTTATTCAGGCTACTTTCAACTCATCCGTCTTGTCCTCTGTGAAATGGAGACAATAGATCCTATTTGGTAGGGAATTGTTAAATCAGCTAGTTCTTGGAAAGCAGTTAGCACAATCCCTGGCAGATAGCACTCAATTTATAGAAACTGTTATTCTAAATTTGGGAAGATGGTAAAGGAGGGAATGGGGTAGATTGAGCTTAAGCCACGTGGTCCTGTTGGACACCAGGCTTGAATGTCTTTGCTGCATGGCAATCTTCCAAACATTCCAAAGGAGGGGCTCTGAAAAAATGGTTCCCCTGGTAATATATGGTAGTCCTGAAGTTGTGGGGGTGTGGGGAGGTAGGGATTTACTTGTTTACCCATTTACCTTGTTTGGCAATAAAATTAACATCTGATGATAATTTTGGAAATTTTATTTTGAGACTTCTTAAATGATGAGTAAAATGACAGAATGCTTTAAAATTTGTATATCTTTCTAGGGTAAAAGAGGGTGTGCTTCTGTCCTGACAATGCCCAAATTCTATGATAGCATCTTTAGCAGGACCAAGTAGGAGAGGTTGTTGAAGAACCACTGTTCTGTGGGGACCTGGTACTACAAGGTGTGGTGGTGCCTGGCAGGAATTCTGGGCTGTAGAGCCATCTTCTGCTATGGCCACACAGGAATGAGGAAGAGGGTCTGGGACAAACCCAACCTGGGAGAGTGCTGATGGGCTCATTGTAGGGGTCCTGTTGGAGCAGGAAGGAGGGAGCTGGCTGTGCCTTAGCATCACTTCATCCTCAACTAATGACTTTCCCTGAGAAGCCTCAGCTAATGTCCTCAGTCTCCCTTCCTGGCCCTCTGGACCAGTTGACAACTGTATGGAGGCCAGCTTCAGGCCTGGGTTTGTAGATGTCTATTCTCCTCTGTGGACATACAGCAATGCACAGAGGTGTGAAACAGGTAGGCTGGCCCATGCTAGCTCTCATTGTTCATGGCAAAGTGAGGATGAAGAGTATGGCAAGCTTCCAGGAGCTCCCCTACCTCATCACCTTTCTTCTATCCTTGGATAACCTAGAGGGACGCCCTAGTGGACCTCAGAGTACTCCTGAATCCTCAGCAAAATTGCAGAGTAGTCAGAGTGTGTTTCCCAGAAACATCTGCTTATTTCAAGAGAGCCTGCAGGGTGAGCAAATGCATAGCAGAAGGGAACAATTTGCTAATGCTGGGATTGCAGGGATAATGATAGTCAATGTGTACCAAGCACTATACACTGCGCAGGTGACTGTTTTAAGCACTTGATCCTCACAAGATTCTCTATGCGGTGGGTACTATTATTATTTCCATTTTACAGATGATAAAATTGAGACACCAACTTTAAGCAATTATGTACCCATGGTCACACAGCCAGTGTTGAGCAAAGCCGGCTTGGATTCAATTACTCTGGCTATACAGCACATGCTTTTAACCAGTACTTTCTGTTGCTTCTCGGGAATCAGTGGGAATGATACTTTATAACAAAGGGGCTCTCCTGAAGCATCCCAATGACAGCCATTTGAATCACTGCCAGTGATGTCTATGTGTAAGCCCTGCAGAGAGAAAGCTCAGACCTCATTGGAGCTTAGTGCCACCAGGTAGGTCCTGCTGGCATTAGGATGAACTAAGGCTTACTGCCCAGAGACAAGATGAGGGACTCTTGTCCTGACTCAGAAGCTTACCACATCAGGGATGATGCATATTCTAGAGCAGAGGTATTCAAAGGGTGGTCTCTGGTTCAGCAGGATCAGCATTAGATATTCTGGGGGTGGGATCCTCAATCTGTGTTTTCACAAGCTCTCCAGGTGATTCTGATGTGCACTTAAGGTTGAGAGCCACTGCTCTAGAGCTGTGCTTTCCAATTTGATGGTCTCTAGCCACATATGCTATTTAAGTTTAAATTAGTTAAATATTGTGATAGCAACAGAAAATGAACAAAATAAGTTAATTAAATTTAAGTAAAATTAAAAATTCAGCTCCTCAGTCACACTAGATGCATGGAAAGCATTCAGCAGCCACATATGGCTGGTGGCCACCACATTGGCTAGCACAGATATAGAATGTTTCCATCATCCATCATCACAGAAATTTCTATTGGGTAGCCCTGCTTGAGAACCTTGCTACGCCAGAGTGTGGCCCACAGACAGGTAGCATTGGCATTACCTGGAAATTTATTAGAAATGAAGAGCTCGGCTGGGCGTGGTGGTTCACACCTGTAATCCCAGCATTTTGGTAGGCCAATGTGGGTGAATCACAAGGTCAAGAGATCAAGACCATCCTGCCAACATAGTGAAACTCTGTCTCTACTAAAAATACAAAAATTAGCTGAGTGTGGTGGCACGTGCCTGTACTCCCAGCTACTCGGGAGGCTGAGGCAGGAGAATCACTTGAACCTGGGAGGCGGAGGTTGCAGTGAGCCAAGATTGCACCACTGCACTCTAGCCTGGCGACAGAGCAAGACTCCATCTAAAAAAAAAAAAAGAACTCAGGATGGGTCCAGTGGCTCATGCCTCTAATCTCAGCACTTTGGGAAATCAAGGCAGGCAGATCACCTGAGGTCAGGCATTCGAGACCAGCCTGGCCAACATGGTGAAAACCCTCTCTACCAAAAATACAAAAATTAGCCAGGCATGGTGATGGGCACCTGTAGTCTCAGCTACTTGGGAGGCTGAGGCGGGAGAATTGCTTAAACCCAGGAGGTGGAGGTTGCAGTGAGCCGAGATTGCTCCGCTGCATTCCAGCCTGGCGCCTGGCTACAGAGTGAGACTCTGTTTAAAAAAAAAAAAAAAAAGAAAAAGAAATGAAGAGCTCAGGCTCCACCCCAGACCCTCTGAATCCGAGCCTGCTTTTTATTCTCTTTCTCTCTCTTTTTTTTTCTTTTGCAAGCTCCCCAAGTGATTCGTGCTGCACGTTAAAGTTTGAGAAGCACTGTTCTAGAAGGCAAGTCCAGCTCAAGTGCAGCTCATATGTGTGAGTGATTAACTCCCCCTGGTAGAACCTTCCTCCTCTACCTCCCTGTTCATTGGTAATTATTTACTTATTGACAAATTTGTGTTATTTGTGGCTAGGCTTCAACTTCCTAGGCCACCAGATTACAATATTGTGGCGCTTGAAGGGAAGTTACATACCGTCCGTCTCTGAATAATATGAAGAAGACCCCTCTCCTGGCCAGAAACCGTGCTCTAGACCCTCCACACATTCTGAGCTTATTGTGAGTGGTTGCAAGTGTCCAGGACTTGGCTTCCAATGATCACTACGTATGTAGTTTTCCAGAAGACTTCATTCTGCTAAATGCAGAAAAATATTTATCTATTTTTAGAGCAATTTAATACAAATCTCCCCTTTGCCCTCTCCATCTTTGGGCTGCTAACTGCTGTTTTTATTTTCTGGTCATTGTTTATACTCAGTATTCCCACTTATCACTGGTTACTTCTTCTTCACAACTAGGTGCCTATTTTCATTATCATGTGAAGCCAGGGGATTGTGTTGGAAAGTCTGGCAGCTTACCTGCTTCCTTCCTGCAAAGGGAAATCCAGTGGGCTTAATTTCACCTGATCCACAGGTGGCATTTACCAGACAAGCCCTCTTGCCTCCTGCTTGCAATTCACAGCAAAGGATATGAGTATTGAAGCAGTCTCATCGTTTGATGTGGGTTTAGCCAAAAGCTCTGGGCCTGGGTTTCACATTCTGCCTCTGCTGCCCTAGGTGGGTCTAGAGTTCTGCCTGGACTTCTGCTTTTTTTTTTTTTTCCATTTATTTATTTTATTGCATTTTAGGTTTTGGGGTACATGTGAAGAACATGCAACATTGTTGCATAGGTACACACGTGGCAGTGTGATTTGCTGCGTTCCTCCCNTTTTATTGCATTTTAGGTTTTGGGGTACATGTGAAGAACATGCAACATTGTTGCATAGGTACACACGTGGCAGTGTGATTTGCTGCGTTCCTCCCCATCACCTACATCTGGCATTTCTCCCCTTGCTATCTCTCCCCAGCTCCCCACCCCTTATAGCCACTAGAAGAAGTGGAAACAAACAAAGGAGGGAGGGAAGTGTGCAAAACCTCTGGGAAGGGAAAGGGCTCGTTTGCAAGAGGTTATTAAAATAGGTAAAAGTATCTTTATGTTCGAAAAGGGAGAGAATGCAGTGAGAGCATTGATATAAGGAAATAAAAAGGGAGAGGCTGGGAAATACTAGGCT
Organism: Cebus imitator; assembly: GCF_001604975.1. NCBI lineage: Eukaryota > Metazoa > Chordata > Mammalia > Primates > Cebidae > Cebus > Cebus imitator. Next base: position 861,399 of record NW_016107905.1, read on the forward strand.
GATGCCACACAGAAAAATTCAGGCAGGACATATATCTCAAGAGGCTGAGGATGGCTAAATAAGCCCATGCCTCAACAGAAAAATAAGAGGCCCATCACTGGAGCCCTCTTAAAGCAGCTGAATCAAGATCCAGGGATGAAAAAGGAGAAGGCAGATGCCTCAGAACCTGATAGTTGCTATTTAGGTCCTGGTGCAAAATGTGTTAGTAGTCTGTAGATGTAATAGGTACATAGATAAGGGTAAGCACAGACTTTTTAAAAGCTGCCAAAACTTCTTGTAAAAGAATGGCTCTTCCCATGATCCTCTCCTTCCCTTTACCATCTTTTCTTTTCCCCTGGAGCTGCCACCATGAAGGTCAAGTTGTGCAGTTGCAGCGGGTACAAGATCTACCCTAGACATGGAAGGCGCTGCACCAGGACTGACAGGCAGGTTTTGCAGCTTCTTAATGTAAAATGCAAGTCGGCTTTCCTTTCCAAGAGAGACCCTTGTAGATAAACTGGATTGTCCTCTGCAGAAGAAAGCACAATAAGGGACAGTTGGAAGAAATTCAGAAGAAAAGAAACCACCAAGCATTCAGATTCCAGAGGGCCATTAGTGGTGCATCTCTTGCTGATCTAATGGCCGAGAGGAATCAGAAATCTGAAGTTAGAAAGGCTCAATGAGAACAAGCTCACAGGGCTGCTAAGGAGGCAAATTAGGCTAAGCAAGCATCAAAAAAGACCCACAAAGGCATCCCCTAAGCAAAAGATCATGAAGCCTGTGAAAGTTTCAGCTCCCCGAGTTGGTGGAAAATGCTAAGCTGGCAGATCAGATTTATTTTATTTTATTTTAATTTTTTTTCGAGGCAGAGTCTCACACTCTGTTGTCCAGGCTAGGGTGCAGTGGCGTGATCTTGGCTCACTGCAGCCTAAACTTCCCCAAGCACACGTCCCACTTCAGCCTCCCGAGTAGCTGGGACTATAGGCTCATGCTACCACACCTGGCTAATTTTAAAAGTTTTTGTAAAAATGAAGTTTTGTCATGTTGTCCAGGCTGGTCTCTAATTCCTGGGCTCAAGTGATCTGCTCGCCTCAGCCTCTAAAGTGCTGGGATAATAAGCATGAGCCACCATGCCTGGCCCAGCTCAGATTTTAAATAAAGATTGTATTATATTAAAAAAGAATATACAAGTAATACAAATACATAGTTTCTTGTGCTTGTGATCAAACCAATTACCACATCTTTGGAGTCCATTAGAAGATACCTTTTCTCTGTGTGGGCGTGGGAATGGATCTAGTTTCTACCTTAAGGAGTAGAAAGAGTATACAAACCTTCTCAAGGGAAAGGTAGCGTGCTCTGTAGCTTTGAGGGCACAATTAGTAGCATATACATCATTTGGAAGGTGGAGACGACGTGTACACAGAGTACCAGGATTTAGAATGATTTCAAAGGTAAGAGATTGTATCAGGCAAGAGCAAATCTATTAATGATTTTCTTTAATGATCCTGTCTAAGCCTGATGAAGAGCGTCAAGTCACCCTGAAGCTTTCAGTTAGATTGAACAATATGAAATAGTCAATATTAAAATGTTTTGACCTACAAAGCTGCAAACAGTGGTGTGGCAGTTGCCCTAAATGGGCTGTGTGAAGTCCTTGCAAGGATTTGGGGTGGGAGTATGGAGGGGGTGCCCAGGTGGCTGGGACATCTAGGCCCCACGAGGAGCTGGCACAGATGGGCCAAGGGCAGCCCGATGGCGTACATAAGTAGAGGGCAGCTTTTCTGTCTGCATGAAGCATAAATTTACATCAGAGCATCTAAATGGCTGAGAGCCCACTTGGTCTCCTCCCACAGACTGGACTGCACGGCAATTCATTTCCCTAGAATCTGCAAACTTCTGCAGAGGCTGTGGCCCTCCATCTGCCACAAGCTGCCAGGAGTCCTGCAGGAACCAAGGCAACCAGCAAGCTGCTGCCTGCACAGAATACCAAACAGCAAACAGCAGTGCAGGCTCCCGTCCCTCTGCCGAGGCCAGCTTCCCTGGCACTAGCTCTGTCCTCCAAGAGCCCTTTCTCTTCCTCCATTGTGGCTTTTCTACAAACCCACTTGTTACCAGGTGGCAGAAATACACCCACAGTTCAACAATGTGTTTCTAAAACCTTCTCCATGACAACGCAGAGCAATGAGCAGGCTGCCAGATTGGAGCCAGCCAGAGAGAGGCCCTGGGGGCAGACAGTATAGAAACAGCACAGAGCAGCCGGAGATGCCAGAATTCTGCTTTAGCTGTGAGGCAGCCTGGGCACTAACACCCCAAGTTCTGAGGCAGTTGTAAGCAGACCGAGTAGACCAGGGAAGCAGTGGATACGTATCTATGGATGCCCGAAAATGATGGTTTCTAAACCTTTATTATAGCACAGAATCCTAATGGTTCAGAGCACCTTGGACTTTCTTTCTCCTTGTAAGATCTTTTGGCTCACGCCTGTAATTCCAACACTTTGGGAGGCCGAGGTGGGCAGATCACTTGAGTCCAGGAGTTTGAGACCAGTCTGACCAACGTGGTGAAATCCCATCTCTACTAAAAATACAAAAATTAGCTGAGCATGGTGGTGCATGCCTGTAATCCCAGCTACTTGAGAGGCTGAGGTGGGAGAATTGCTTCAACCCAGGAGATGGAGGTTGCAGTAAGCCAAGATCGCACACTGTACTCCACCCTGGGTGACAAAGTGAGACTCCAAAAAAAAAAGAAGGAAGGAAGGATGGAAGGATGTCATTGCCTTGTTATAGGACAAATTATTTATCAATCAAAATGTTGCCAGGCAGCTGGGTGCAGTGGCTCACCCCTGTAATCCTGACACTTTGGGAGGCCAAAACGGGCGGATCACCTGAGGTCAGAAGTTCAAAACCAGCCTGGCCCACATGGTAAAACCCTGTTTCTACTAAAAATAAAAATTAGCTGGGCGTGGTGGCACATGCCTGTCATCTCATCTACTTGGGAGGCTGAGGCAGGAGAATCACTTGAACCTGAGAGATGGAGATTGCAGTGAGCCAAGGTTGCACCACTGCATTCCAGCCTGGCAAAAAGAGCGAAACTCTGCCTCAAAACAAAAAAAAAAAACACGTTGCCAGGCATGGTGGCTCACGCCTGTAATCCCTACACTTTGGAAGGTCGAGGCAGGAGGATCACTTGAGGCCTGGAGCTCAAGAGTGGTCCAGGCAACATACCCGGGCAATGAAGTAAGAACTCACCTCTACCAAAAACAAAATATTAGTTGGGCATGGTGGGACGCATCTCTAGTCCTAGCTACTTGGAAGGCTGAAGTAGGAAGATTGCTTTAGCCCAGGAGTTTGAGGGTACACTGAGCCGTGATTTTGCCACCGCACTCCAGCCTGGGCAACAGAGCAAGATCCCATCTCGAAAACAAAACAAAACAAAATGGGGTACTGAAATCTCTGAGCTCCAGCCTCGTATCAGAAGGATAGATTAATGACAGAGGCATTGAAATCAGACCCTCTGCCACCAGTCAGGGCAGCAAGCAAATCCAAACTCAGGGGACCTTGAGCTACCTGTCCTTGTTCTCCTGGGATTTTTGAATAGGCCTAGGGCTCCCTCCATCTCTGTTCTGCTGGACTCTTCTGATGGATTCATTGCTGAGCTCCTGCTCTGATGTCAACCCCAGTTCTCACTACAGGGAGACTGAGTAGACAACTTCCTTGTATGGTCACTTACTCTCCACATAAACAGAGCGCACGAGGGAAGGAAACCGGGCACCCCAGCTTTGGTTCTGGAGTAGCTCATGGCTGTAGCTATTCTCTGTTATATCGCATTATTTTTAACCTCCTAAATTACAGGATCAGCTATGTAACTTGCAGTGCCCAGGCAAAATGAAAATGGATGGTCTCTCGTTTAAACGTTATTAAGAATTTCAAGATGGACGACAGAACATTAAAGCAAGGGTGGGTCCTTCTAAACACAGGGCCCTGTGTGACTACACAGGTGACAGCCATGCAGACAGCCTACCAAATCATTTACCTGGTAGAAGAGGCTATAGACAAATCATCAGGAGATCACATTTCTGGAGTTTTTAACTTTGAGAGTGTTAGGATTTTTTAGTTGCTAAAACCAGACTTGCATTGGACAAAACGAAAAAATTCAGACACTCCGTTTTGTTATGTCTTTCTTTATTTAATTCCTGTTCAGGTTCTTCCCTACCTATGAGAACAAGGGTTAGTGAGTGTTTCTCTAAGACCATCTGACATGGATGGCAGGACACAGCCTTTCCCAAAGGGAAGGAGAAGCTGGTTTCTCCCCATTCACTAAAAATCAGCCCTCTTGCAAAATTGTGTCAAATCCAGAAAACCTTGGCTTTTGGGTCAACTTGGGCAAATCACATTTCTCTGAGCCACATTTTCCTCATCTGTAAAGTGGGGACAATAATGATATCTACCAACTGGGTGTGGTGGCTCTCTCCTGTAATCTCAGCACTTTGAGAGGCCAAGGCAAGGAGGACGGCTTGAGGCCAGGAGTTCAAGACCAGCCTGGACAACATAGCAAGACCCAGTCTCTACCCCTAAAAAATTTTTTTTGAGACAGAGTTTTATTCTTGTCACCCAGGCTGAAGTACAATGGTGTGATCTCGGCTCCCTGCAACCTTTGCCTCCCAGGTTCAAGCAATTCTCCTGCCTTAGCATCCTGAGTAGCTGAGATTACAGGCATGCGCCACCATGCCCAGCATTTTTTTGTGTTATTAGTAGAGATGGGGTTTCACCATGTTGGCCAGGCTAGTCTTGAACTCCTGACCTCAGGTTGTCCGCCCGCCTCAGCCTCCTAAAGTGTTGGGATTATAGGCGTGAGCTACTGTGCCTGGCCTAAAAAAATTTGAACAAAAAAAGGTATCTACTGCACAGGTTGTTGCGAAGACTAAATGAGAAAAAGCATGCAAAGAAAATAGCACAGTGCCTGGTACATAATATGTGCTCAATAAATAGTTTTTTTTTTTTTTTTGAGACAGAGTCTCATTCTTGTCACCCAGGTTGGACTGCAGTGGCACGATCTTGGCTCACTGCCAAGTGACTATCCTGCCTCAGCCTTTGGATTACAGATGGGATTACATCTGTAGCTGGGATTACAGGCGTGCGCCATCATGCCTGGCTAATTTTTGTATTTTTAGTAGAGACGGGGTTTCACCATGTTGGCCAGGCTGGTCTCCAACTCCTGACCTCAGGTGATTCACTGGCCTCAGCCTCCCAAAGTGCTGGCATTACAGGCATGAGCCACCATGCCCTGCAATAAATAGCTTTTATTATTAATCTCATTACATTTAAGTAGGTAGTTCTAAAAGTTGAGCTCTGTTGAAATAAAGGTAACCACAAGCTAAACTATTAGTTTCAATCTCAGAAAGAATGTGCTGGAAGGGATGCAGAGAGGCTGACTGGGGGTATCCATGCTCAACCCAGATCGCAAACTCTAACAGTCCACTAGGGTGGGATCAGTGATCTTTAATTAAGCTCCCGAGTTGTCCCTCCTCCCCAAAGCTGAATAAAGCAGGTTCCTTTTCAATTCACAGACAAAATTAAGTCAAAGCATAAAGCCATCTTACTTTTAGATTTTCCTCTATGGTATTTTTTTTCTCAGGAACTTTACAGTCTAAGACCACATAAATTCAAGACTTCAAGGGCTTTGTCACCTAAACAGTTTTAAGTAAGATGAACAAGAACTTTGGAACAGTGACCTTGCACCAACATTGGCTAATGTAAGCAGAGAATATTAGTGGCCCCCAAGATTATCCTATTTGATGGGCTTCTTTGAAGGTGACCTCCCCTCCCACCCCACCTCACCCTGTGCTCTAGTAGGGAGGAAATATGAGACGGCCCATCAAAGACAGGACTGCAGAGAATAGTGCCATTGTGAAAGGTCTCTGCAAATGTAAGAGCTTCTGGTTCTACCATCAAGGACAGTTAAACCACCAAAATCACCTGGTTGCGGTAGAGGGCATGCCTGAGACAAATATGGGATCCGAAGCTCCTCCCTCTGAGTTGGCACTTCACTTTTTCTCAAAAACATCAGTCTTACTCATTTTAGACAACAGGACAGATAGCTCCTGCTTTGGGGCAAACTCAACCCACAAAAATCTGCTTATACTGCTGCACATCATGGCTCACGCCTGTAATCCCAGTACTTTGGGAGACCAAGGCAGGTGGATCACTTGAGGTCAGGAGATCATAACCAGTCTGGCCAACATGGTGAAACCCTGTCTCTACTAAAAATACAAAAAAATTAGCTGGGCATGGTGGCAGGCACCTGAAATACCAGCTACTTGGGAGGCTGAGGCAGAAGAATTGCTTGAACTCAGGAGGTGGAGGTTGCAGTGAGCCAAGATTACACCTACACTCCAGCCTGGGCAGCAAAGTGAGACTCTGTCTCAAAAACAAACAAAAAAAATTAAAATCAAAAAAGTCTGCTTACACCTCCAGCTGAGGGTGGCTGGCCCCAGTGAGCCCTCAGGTGAGCTGCCATGGTTTCCAGCCCTCCTGGGCAGTGAGATCACAACTGTGTGTATTTGGAGGCCAGTTTAGGAGTGTAGATGACGCTGTACATTCAGTACCCAAAGCAGAGGCTGATGGGTGGTAAGGCCAGCCCACTGTCCTCTTCTGAACCCGCAGGCTAAAATGAAAGCTACTGTCTGCAGAAGGAACCCCAAAAGAGGGCTTGGAAAAAGAGAAGGAAGCACGAACAAAAAGCAGCAGCATCTAACTGCTGCCAAGGGCAATGCTCTCAAGAAACGTCTTCAAGGAAAGGCTGGCTGGGTCCAGATCCCTGGCTTTCAGAGTCGGCTGCAATGGCTCCCTCTGCATAAGGACCAGAGAAGTTTACCAGGCCTGCTCCATCCCAGATTAGTTCGTTTGTTTGTTTTGAGACAGGGTCTGACTCTGTGGCCCAGGCTGGAGTGCAGTGGTGCAACCATGGCTCCCTGCAGCCTCAACCTTCTGGGCTCAAGCGATCCTCCCCCCTCAGCCGCCCAAAGTGCTGTCATTACAGGTATGAGCTCCTGAGGCCGACCCCATAGCAGATCTGTAAACAGACCTCCGTAGCTGTGTATAAATTGAAAACCTTTGCACACCTTTTCCAATTACATTTGGTCTATGAATCCTCCTCCCACTCCCTTCCTTTTCAACTAAAAGCCTCTGTTTTTGCATAAGGCAAAAATAGTCTAGTGGGGCAATTGCTACTATACTTCATGGACCTGGTCAAACACTATCAGATCTCACATTGGGGTGGGATTCTCCTAATAACTATGGACTTACAGGAATATACTCACATGGACTGGTGTTCAGCACTGGGCCAGGCCTTGGCCATAGTCAACACGGTCCCTTGGGGAGGGCTTCTTTCCAGGTTCTGCCCTGGTCAACTGGACACGGAAGAAAGCCCTGGGTGTATTTGGAATAAGGGAGAAAAAAATGGGAATTGTTCTTTTGTTTTTGCTGGAGATCAAGCATGTGGAAGTGCTTAAGATCCCTTTAGACAAGAACTAAGGGAGTTTTTAAGCGTGTGGCATCATCATCAATTTATTCAATAGTTGTTAAGTGCCTACCATATTCCTGCTCCTGAGAAAACCAGTGCAAATGAGACCATGGTCCTTCCTCATGGTGCTCCCAGTCTTGTGGGGCTTGTAGACATGAGGACATAGGGAAGGCTCACGGGAAGCGCTGGTCTTGGAGGGTCAGAGTCGGTTAAGTGATATCTAAGCCAAGGTGGGAGCATGAGCAGAGGCTGAGAAGAGGCTTGTTTTTCTCTTGCATACTAGTCTATAGATAGGTGAATGGTCTGGGCTGGGGAGACAGTCCCACGCCAAGAGGTTGTCTGGGGCCCATTGCTGTCTTCTAGGGTGTTTTCCTCATTTGCATAATCAAAGCATTACTCCCACAGTCCAGGAAGAAAGATGGAAATTGTGGAAGGCAAATAATTTCCTCTTGAAGAAGCTCCACATGTCACTTTTGCTTGCATCATTCCACTGGCCAGAGCTTAGTCATGTGGCAACTCCTGGCTGCTAGGGAGGCTGGAATATATAGTGTCTAACTAAGTAGCCACATGTTGAGCTAAAACTAAGAGGGATGAAGGGGAGGTGGGAACTAGCGGACAATTAGAACTCTCTGTCACAGAAGGGGAGTAATGGTCTATGGAATTGCATGGTCAAGAACAAGAGACACAAGAGAACAATGAAGCTGGGGAGGGATGTGCTAAGCGTTGTACCAAGTGCCTGCTTGCTTTCTTTCTTTCCTTCTTTCTTTCTTTCTTTGTTTCTTTGTTTGTTTGTTTCTTTCTTTCTTTTTCTTTCTTTCCTTCCTTCCTTCCTTCCCTCCCTCCCTCCCTCCCCTCTTTCTTCCTTCCTCCCTCCCTCCCTCCCTCCCTCCCTCCCTTCCTTCCTTCCTTCCTTCCTTCCTTCCTTCCTTCCTTCCTTCCTTCCTTTCTCTCTCTAAGATAGAATCTTGCTGTGTCACCCAGGCTGGAGTGCAGTGGTGAGATCTCGACTCACTGCAACCTCCACCTCCTGTGTTTAAGTGATTCTGCTGTCTCAGCCTCCCAAGTAGCTGGGATTACAGGTACCCACCACCATGTCCAGCTAATTTTTTTTTTTTTTTTTTTTGAGACGGAGTTTCGCTCGTTACCCAGGCTGGAATGCAATGGCGCGATCTCGGCTCACCGCAACCTCCGCCTCCTGGGTTCAAGCAATTCTCCTGCCTCAGCCTCCTGAGTAGCGGGGATTACAAGCACGCACCACCATGCCCAGCTAATGTTTTGTAGTTTTAGTAGAGACGGGGTTTCACCATGTTGACCAGGATGGTCTCGATCTCTTGGCCTCGTGATCCACCCGCCTCGGCCTCCCAAAGTGCTGGGATTACAAGCGTGAGCCACCGCGCCTGGCCTTGTCCAGCTAATTTTTTTATTTTTAGTAGAGATGGGGTTTTGTGATGTTGGCCAGGCTGGTCTTGAACTCCTGACCTCAGATGATCTGCCTGCCTTAGCCTCCCAAAGTGCTGGGATTACAGGTGTGAGCCACAGTCCCTGGCCAAGTGCCTTATTTTCATTATTTCACATAAACCTCACAATCCTATAAATAATGATTGTTACCATTTTCATTATGCAGAAGAGGACAGTGAAGGTCAGAGAGGTTTGCTGATTTGGCCAAAGTGACCCAGCTTTAATGGTGAAGCCAAGATATTAATCTAAGTAAGTCCACCTGCTCCAGAGTTGTTGGTTTCTCCATGAGGCTACACTTCCTCTCTGTAAAGCTACCTGGAAGGTAGGCGATGCTATGGGAGATCCAGGCGTCACTGGCAGAATGGTGTCATCAGTGGGGCACTGCAGGGAGTGAATGAAGACTATGAGGCAGAGAGGGGATGGCAACAGTCAGGAGATAAATCCAAGAAACAACACCTGACAAAGCCAAACAGTGTGAGTCTAAGGGAATCCAAGTGCAGATTCTACATTGAGTCCATTATTCTTAGTAGTTGGATCTTAGATTTGTGAGGAACCTTTCAAGATAGTCAGATGTGAGGATGATCTTGACCCTCAAATTGATTAACAAGATGGCTTTGCTCATCCACAGACATCCAGTCCCACCTTCCACCAGAGAAGCAGCCCCTCCCACAGCATGCCTGATGGTTACTCATCATTTCCAACCCAAACCATTTCAGTGCTGGGGACCTCACACTTCTCCAGCCAGTGTCTCTGTCAGACAACTCCAGGTAACCAAGCGTCCTTCCGAATGGTCCAGAACAAGGAGAGATTGATTTCACACAGGTGTAGAGGTTCGGGAGACCCAGCTATCCACTCACGTTGAGTACATCTGTGTTTCCATCAACCCCCAGATTGAAGAGTTTAGGGAGATTCGGGTTTTATCCACCAGGGCCAAGACAGTGTGAATCTCTATTCACGGCATTTCTCTTCACTGTAATTGTCCCAGGGCTGCACGAGTCTGAGACCCGGGGCTGTCTGATTCCAGGCAGCATTTCTCGCCTCTGTGAATGTTAGCCATACTCATTGCTCCTTTCACTCTGTAGCCTCACAGCCACAACTCTGAAGAAAAATCCCTCCAAAACTTGCCATAGATTTTGCCTATGAATAATTCAGTGTGGCTCCCGGCTCAGGGGGAGTATTCTGTTTCTGATGCCTCTTAACCTAGATAAACAACAGCTAGCACACCACAGGGATGCGTCGCCTAGATTTGAGTGAATGGATGGGAGGGAAAAGGAAGGGAACAAAAGACAAAAGACAGGGAGGGAGAAAGGCGGAAGGAAAGACACAGAGTAAATTTCCTCCTTCAAGTGGTCTTAGAAGCTCCCAAGGACTTTAGTTCATGCTGTGTTACAGGTCCTGAGGAAAGAGCTGTGACCAGGTTGTGGGGGCTGCCTTGGTGACAGGTCACCCTGCCTCCTACGGCAACTGCAGGGGTATAAGAATTGAATGTGGAGCTCATCCACCATAGAACCATCAACTGAAATAGGAACTTAGAGCCAGTGTGCAAAGCTCCTCCCAGGACAACCAAGGACCACCCTCTACTTCGGCCCCGCATCGTTTCAAGACTCTGTGTCTTTCCTTCCCCCTTTCTCCCTCCCTGTCTTCTTTTATCTTTTCTTCCCTTTCTTTCCCCTTCCATCCATTCACTCAAATCTAGGCAAGAGGTGTGTACGTGGGTCAGATGTTCCAGCCCCACTTCTGTCTTTTGCGCCAGTGGGACCATGGGATGGTCACTAGCGCATGCTATGAGATGAGGGCAGGATCCTGGGATCTGGCCAGAGACTGTATCCTCCTCCCCCGTCCCATCACAGGGCAGGCCAATGCAAACCATGTATTACTGAAACATTTTTGCTCTGATGGACCAGGCTGCCCCATGTAAGACATTCCTTAAGGTAGCTAAGCTGGGGGCTCACCTAAGTAGGCTATGTTTCTTTTCTCTTGAAACCCAAACTGACTTAATACTCCCTTGGTAAGAAAAGGTGAGTTCAAGAAAAATCACACCAAGGAAAAGCGAGCAAGACTTTCTGTGCAAAATCCATGCCGAGCAGGGGCAACCCACCTACCTCACACTCACACAGAAAGGGAAGTCCCAATGCATGGCAGAAGAAGCATCACCCCCCACCCGCCATGGTCACCCTCCCCAGCATGTAGGCCAAGAGCATTATCTCCCCCCCACGAGGAGATACTGGGGAGATACCTAACTGACGCACTGCTGGCATCATTCCGTTCCTCAAGGATGGAAGACAAGGGTGAGCAGGGCTAGGCAGAGTGGATTTAGAGGTTCTCTTGAGGCCAGCACTCACTGACCTTGTTTCCACATTTTTTTTTTTTTTTTTTGAGACGGAGTCTTGCTCTGTTACCCAGGCTGCAGTGCAGTGGCGCTATCTCGGCTCATTGCAACCTCCCCTTCTGGGTTCAAGCAATTTTCGGACCTCAGCCCCCCAAGCAGCTGAGATTATGGGTATGCACCACCACACCCTGCTAATTTTTTGTGTTTTTAGTAGAGACAGGGTTTCACCATGTTGGTGAGGCTGATCTCAAACTCCTAACCTCAAATGATCAACCCACCTCGGCCTCCCAAAGTGCTGGGATTACAGGCGTGAGCCACTGTGCCCCGCCTGTTTCCTCATCTTTAAAATGGGAATTGTAAAAGCACTAGCCCTGTTACCTCAAGGGGTGACTGGGGAGTAAGCTGAGGCAGTGGGGGTGGCAGTATGTTGTGGACAGCAAGGAGCCTCACAGTCACATACCCCAGCTGCACCTGGCTCCTGGGAGGCACACACTGTGTATGAAATGCAGTCCCTGCCTGCGGGCTGCTTAAATTCTAGTCAAAAACAAAACACTCCAGGGACATCCCAAAGAAACAGTACAAGATGGCCGACAACCTGGTATTGGTTCATGCAGTAGTGTGTGCAGTTAGCATGATTGTTCTAGAAGACTCCCACAGCCCTCTCCAATCAGATGCTTGGAATCCTCTGTGCTTGGTGGGGTCATCAAGATGTCCAGCCTTGTCCTTAACTCTGCAGCTCCAAAAACCCTTTTGGAAACTGCTCTATCCTGGGAAAGGCTTGTGCCAGCTGACCCCGCAGTCCAGAACGCCAGTGCATTCTTTACAACGGGAGAGCACCCTTTCATTTGCACAGAGCAGATATCTTTCTGGGATGATGTAAATCCATTCAAGGAACAGAGTAAGAAACCAAAAATCTTTCTTATAAAAAGAATAAAACCAGCCGGATGTGGTGGCTCGTGCCTGTAATCCCAGCACTTTGGGAGGCCGAGGCAGTTGGATCACTTGAGGTCAAGAGTTTGAGATCAGTCTGACCAACATGGTGACACCCCATCTCTACTAAACACACAAAATGAGCCAGGCATGGTGATGCATGCCTATAATCCCAGCTGCTTGGGAGGCTAAGGCAGGAGAATCGCTTGAATTCAGGAGATGAGGTTGCGGTGAGCCAAGATAGCACCATTGCACTCCAGTCTGGGCAACAAGAGTGACACTCCATCTCAAAAAAAAAAAAAAAAAAAAAAAAAAAATGAATGGAATCAGAGGGTGCTGGTCAGCCTCCCCTGGTGTCATTTCACTCCAGCACAAGTGCATAGTTATCATCTCTCACCTCCTTCCCAACCACAGTGTCTTCCTCTCTGGGTCCATTGCAGGTCCTGAGTCCTCATTTGGACCAAACAGTCACTCTCCTGACAGTCCTTTGCCTCTCCTTTTTCTACCCCGCATGAACCATTCTGCCAAGAAAACAAGGAGCAAGTTAGAACTCAGCTTACCTAGTGTGGTTCCTACTTTGGACATTGGCTTCCTTAACAAGACTGACATTGAGCCAAATCTCCAAGTTCCTCCCCACCTCCCCCGGCCCCAGACCACGGCTTCCAGCCCCAGGGAGCACCATTCCCCTCTGTGATGGGCTGGACTGCAGCCACTGTCCCAAGGACCAACACTACTCTGCAGGGGAGACTCCATCCTCCACAATCAGGGAACTTAGAACAGACAATCTGCTAGGTCCTGGTTCTCAACATTTTTTAGCTCATATCCCACCCACAATAATTCTATCAAGCTTTACTACCTGTGGTTTGAATGACAAAAACATTGACTAATAATCATTATTATTATTGTTTTATTTTGCTATATGAGACAGGGCTTGCTGTGCTGTCCTGTCTGGTCTCGAACTCCAGGGTTCAAGGAATCCTCCCACCTCAGCCTCCCTAGTAGCTGGGATTACAGGCACGAGTCACCACACCCAGCTAATTATTATTTTAAATTATATTAGAATCCTGGAGGTATCTTTAAACGCTGCTGTACCAGGTCCACATGCTGACTCTCCCCACCAACGCCCGGAAGAACACTCCCTTCCACTCCCACCTTGTCGTGACTGCTGTTTTGGAGTGACCTCTTCAAATGGACCTTCCTGCTCATGCTAGTGAATCAACTCCACCAGCATCCAGAGCACCAGGCTCTGTACTGATGTAGCCCAGCCCGTTTGTGCGTGGAGTAGGGATGGGAAGAGGCAGATTCCGAAGAAATCACTGCCATAAAATTCAATAGCTAAAGAGTCAGGATTCTTCTTATTTATTTGTAAAATTTTCACTATTACTATTATTTTAGAGGCGGGGTCTCGCTCTATGGGCCAGGCTGGAGTGCAACAGCTCGATCATAGCTCACTGCAGCCTCAAACTCCTGGGCTCCAGCGATCCTCCTACCTCAGCCTCCTGAGTAGCTGGGACTACATTTCATTTTTTGTAGAGACAGGATCTCCTTGTGTTGCCCAGGCTGGTAGAGCAAGGATTTTTCTAATTCTGCTTTTGAATTCCGAGGATGGCTCTGGAGTGAGGAATGGCATCCCTGTGGGCATAAGAAGATCTACTGAGCTATAGAAGGAAAGATAATCTTGGGGAACAGCTGGGACCTGTGCAGGGAGCCCAGGGAGCCGGGGACGGCGCCTGGCGCCCCCTGGCGGGACCGCGCGGTGCGGCGAGGGAGGGGCACCGGGAACCCGCCGGCGGCCCAGGGACCCCAGCCCTGGCCTCCACTTCCGCGGTCTGCGCGGAGCTCGCCTTTCCCCCCAGCACAGGTTCCTGCAGAGGACTGGCGCTGCGTGCCACCTCACTCGCCAGGCCGACGAGAGCCTGGAGACCTGCGACCAATGGTGTCCCTTTCCGGAGGCCCCTGGGGGCGTTGTCGCTGTTGATTATCCCGTGGAGTCCCCAAGGCTTGGTCTCTGCTGCCAGTGAGACGGTGAGGGCTGAGCCTCGCCGGCGCTGGATGGGAAGGAAGGAGGCCGTGTCCCGCCTACCTTGGCAAGGCCACAGGCGTGTCCCAGCGTGGGATGCGGGGCGCGGGGAGCCAGCCTCTGCGAGGAGATGAGGTCCTCGGGCACAGACAGCAGCAGGCACCGGGTGGGGTTGAGACAAGCCCGGGAACGGGGATGGGGAAAGCGGCAGAGAGAGGACCCCAGGAGAGGGGGGTGGCCGGGCAAAGCGCCCCTTTCCCCACCCCGAGGAATGCATCGGAGCTGAGCCGTAGGGAGGGTAAACCTCGCAGGTGTGGATGATCAAAGACAGATCTTCTAGCTCTAATCTCACATTTTTATGCTCATTTTTTTTAAGGCCAGGAATTAGAGAGCATTGAGAACCTCATGGCCAGAGCAGGATGGTTTTAGGGTCGAGGCTGGGAAACGGGGCCTTGTAAGGAGGTCAGCAATGGGGAGAGCAGAAACTTGTCTCGCGAGACCGGCAGTACCTGGTCTGCATTATCCATCTCCCTTTTGTCCTTCCTTGGGCACCCTGGTTTTGGGCAAATCAGCCTTGATCTCAGTCTCCATGGCAGCTGGTCTTCTTGGGGTGCCCCAGGGTCAGACCACTGTCCTGGCTCCTCTCTCACTGCCTTGATGATCTCATCTGCTCTCATAGTTTAAATGCCATCAGCAGGGTATGACTCCCAAACTCCTATCTGCATCCCAAGTCTCTCTCCAAACACTGGGCTTATATACCCAGTTACATAGCTGATATATCCACCTGGGAGTCTAGCAGACATCTCGAACTCAACAAGTCCAAAATGAAGCCGCTGATCTTGTCGCCCCTGCCCGCTTTACTGGCAGCCTCCATCATCTCACCTGACGGCAGCTCCATTCTTCCATGCCAGAATCTTAAGAGTCATTTTTCACACCGCTCTTCCTCTCACACTCCTTGTCCAATTTGTTACGAAATTCTGTGGACTTTACCTTCCGCATACGTACAGAATCTGACCATTCTTATCGCCATGGTCTCAGCCACCATCCTTTCTTATCTGGATCTCTGTACAAGTTTCCTAGCAGGTCCTTCTGTTTCCTATCTTTATCCCCAGGGCCTAATCTCCATACAGCACTGGGTGGTCATTTAGAACATAAGGCTGATCATGTGGTCCTTCTGGTCAGCCCTTCCACAATGACCCCTATTTCTCTCAGAGGAAAAGTCAAAGCCTTACAAGGTCTACAATGCCCTGCAGGACCGAGTCCGGTCACTGCTCTATCCTCACCTCTTGCTATTGTCCTCCTTGCTCTGCGCACTGCAGCCACAGTGGACTCTTTGCTGTTCCTCCAACATGCCAGGCACGTTCCTGCCCCGAGGTCTTTGCTGTAGCCACCCCATTGCCTGGAGGTCTCTTCCCAGGTATTCTAACTCTCACTTCCTTTAATTCTATGCTCACGTCTTACCTTCTCAATGAGGCTTGATATAGATTGAATTGTGTTCCCCCCTCCAAATTCCTATGTTGAAGGCTGTGAATGGGAAACAAATCTCAAGACTCCCAAATCATAAGTCAAAGGGAAAAGTCAAGCTGAGTACTGCATTGGGCAAAACTGCCTCCCATTTGATTTCTAAATAATAAGATAGCTACAAAGATTTGGGGGGGAAAAAAGCTACATACCTCACTCACAATTTTCTTACTAGGAAATTCTAGGGCCCCACGATCTTTACCCTGAAACAAATCTGCTGAATTTTACCTGGATAATGTAAATGGATAACTCATCTTCACAGGTGTGGGACAAATGACAGAACTCTGTCATCCTTCGGCTCACCTGAGACACATGCATATCTGATTGCTTCCTATGATGTAAAAATGCAGGTTCATTGAGCTAGACATGGCATAAGTGACTATGCCTCTACCCTGCGCCCCCACATGTAAATCATGTATTCACTGAAAGGCTTATCAAAGACTCAAAAGAAGGCTGGCATGGTGGCTCATGCCTCTAATCTCAGCACTTTGGGAGGCTGAGGGGGGCAGATCACTTGAGGTTAGGAGTTTGAGACCAGCCTGGCCAACATATTGAAACCCTGTCTCTACTAAAAATACAAAAAAATTAGCCAGGTGTGGTGGTACACACCTGTAGTCCCAGCTACTCAGGAGGCTAAGGCAGGAGAATCACTCGAACCCAGGAGGCAGAAGTTGCAGTAAGCCAAGATAGTGCCACTGCACTCTAGCCTGGGTAACAAAGCAAGATTCCATCTAAAAAAAAAAAAAAGCCTCAGAAGAATGCAGCCATCTCTTATCGACCCACGCCTTTAAAAATTTTTTTCCTCTTTCCCCAATATCTGCCCTTTCCCCTTTAAATATTGAGGTCCTCAAAATCGTCTTTGGAGAAAGGCATGGACCTGCCTTCCAAGAGCGCCCCATTAACCTTGGCAAAATAAACTTTCTAAATGGATTGCCGGGCATGGTGGCCCACACCTGTAATCCAGCAATTTGGCAGGTCAGGGCAGGTGGATCACTTGAGGTCAGGAGTTCAAGACCAGCCTGGTCAACATGGTGAAATCCCCGTCTCTACTAAAAATACATGGTGGTGGGCGCCTGTAATCCCTGCTATTCAAGAGGCTGAGGCATGAGAATCTCTTGAACCCAGCAGGCAAAGGTTGCAGTGAGCCAAGATCATGTCACTGCACTCCCGCCTGGGCAACAAAGCAAGAACCCACCTCAAGAAGAAAAATTAATTGAGACTGCCAGGTGAGGTGGCTCACATTTGTAGTCCCAACACTTTGGGAGGCTGAGCCAGGCGGGTCTCTTGAGGCCAGGAGTTCAAGACCAGCCTGGCCAACATGACAAAACCCTGTCTCTACTAAAAATACAAAAAAAATAAAAAATAAAAAAATCAGCCAGATGTGGTGGTGGGTACCTGTAATCCCAGCTACTCAGGAGTCTGAGGCAGGAGAATTGCTTGAATCCGGGAGACAGAAGTTGCAGTGAGCTGAGATCATGCCGCTGCACTCCAGCCTGGGCGACAAAGCAAGATTCCATCTCAAAAAAAGAAAAAAAAATTGATTGAGACCTGTCTCAAGTACTTTTTGGTTTACAAGCCCAACCCCCAATGTGATGGTGCTTGGAGACAGGGCTTATAAGAAGTAATTAGGGTTAAGTGAGGTCATGGGGTGGAACTTCATCCCATAGAGCTGATATCTGCAGAAAAACAGGAAGAGACACCGAGCTCTCTCTGTCTGCATAAACCAGCACAAAGAAATGGGCATGTGAGCACAAAGCAAGGTGGCAGCCACCTGCAAGCCAGGAGAAGAGATGTCAGGATGAAACCTGCCTCACCAGCACCTTGATCTTGGACTTCCAGCCTCGAGAACCACGAGAAATGTTTCTGTTGCTTATGCCACCCAGCCTGCAGCATTTGTTACGGCAGCCCTAGCAAACTAAGACAAGGCTGATCCTGCCACTCTATACGCCACCTGTCCCACCCTTCTTCCTGGGGCTCCCAAACTCCCTTCTTTGCTCTATTTTTTCTATTTACCATAGCTCTTAGTGCCTTTTGATATATTATATAATTACTTTTTCTTACATACATTGTGTATTGATCATCTCCCCTGCTAGAACATAAGCTTCATGAGGGCAGGGATTTCTGTTTGGTCCACTAATGTATCCAAGTGCCTGGAAGAGTGCCTGGTGCATAAAGGACATTCATTAAGTCTTTGTCGGATGAATGAATGAATCCTTAAGAGCAAAAGGAGGCAAGGAGAGAGGTTTAAATTTATCTTAGAGTTGCTCATCTCTAAAGGGGAAGTCCATCCAGGGGATGGACAGAAGGGCTGAGCAGGCCTGGCTGTGGCCTCAGGCGTGCAGAGGGCTCAGGAGACTAGAGACAAGGTCACTTGGCTGGCACCATTCTCATCTGAGAGTCATACAGACTGGAGGAGTCACACATTTTATTTAAAGGAGACAACGTTCTCTGGGGAAGCAGGAAGACATTCCAAGCACACAGTGTGCACAAAGACACAGGCAGGAAGCTCTCTGGGAATAGAGATTTGCAGGGAGTGTGAGCAGAGGACAGTGACATCAACAGAGTCCAGAGAAGGCGAGATAAGGAGGAGGAGGAGGACTGTTAAGCTCAGGCACTGAACTTTATTTGGCCAGGAATCTGGAGCCACTGAAGGATTTAAGCAGGGAAGCAAGCTGATGGGATTCACTGGTTTGAAAGATCACTTGGGCAGAAGCTGGAGGAGAATCTGGCCACAAGGAGACCGCTGAGGAGGGGAGGTGCACTTGCCCCAGGTACCTCACCGCAGTGTGCTTTTCCCCGTGCCTCAGGAAGAAACGGTAAGTGCAGGCACATCCATCTTTGTTAACAGGTCACAGCCACATACGGGCAAAGCTAGTGCCAGCCAGCCCCCGAAACCTCAGGGTTGGGAGGGAAACCCAGACTTGACACCACAAGGTACTTCTGCCGATTGATCTCCCAATCCGGAGTGAGATGGGCCCAAATAGTCAGGCTTTTCTTTCTTTGGCTCTTAGCTAGAGAGGGACTCATTGACAGGCAAATATCATTCAGAACACTTCAGCCCCAGTGTTTTCCTTAAGACATTCCCATCAGGCTGTTGCCATGACAACCGTGGCTGGGCCAGCCTTCAGGAAACGGCAGCTGGAGCCCAGAAAGCATGTGGTCCTACTGCTGCTGCTGTTCCTTGACATGACTCGCCCTGTGATCCAGCAGTCCCTCCCAGTTGCACGCCACACACACCCACACCTCGGTCCATCCTCTGCGTGTATTCTCCCCACCAGCCAGGCTGGGGCTGCCAGCAGCCGTGTTCTCACCGGGTGTTTGCAGTGGGAGAGAGCAAAGCCATCATCACACAAAGAACCAGAGGCAAGTGGAGAGAGCAGCCATCCGCGTGGCAGCTAGTCCGCATTTCTAGGCGCTGAGGCCCTGGCTACTATGGCTAATACCGTGATTCAGAGTCCTTCCCAGCTTCGGATGCCACCAGATTGAGGTCAGGAGTTCAAGACCAGCTTGGCCAACATGGCGAAAACTCAAAGTGTCCTCTTTCCAAGTGGATTCTTCCCAGTGGCTCTTTGGCCTCATCTGAAGAGATGGCTTCTCCTCTGTGCCTTAATTTTCATAGCTCTGAAATGGAGAGAACGCATTGTTGTTTACAGCCTCTCTTCTCTCTAGGAGCTGTTAGGGGAGCAAGATGAGACAGCAAAAGATTTCATGTCAGGAATATGTCATGGGATTCGAGGAGTGGTCAAATGGCTCATGGTGAGGAGAGGTGGAGAGGCAGAGAGGGGCCAGCACACAGAGCTGTCCAAAGGATGGGGACAAAGCTGCGTGCCGCAGCACAGCTCCTACATGTGGGCTTCTCCTGGAACTCCCAGTGAAAAATGCATTCAGCCGCCACACGGGGGAAAGGGCAGCCACAACCCCCAGCTTTCCTCCTTGTCCTGAGGGTGCTCCATGGACGTTAGGCCTCAGCTCCTCAGCTCTGACTTACAGACCTTATGCTGAATGCCAAACGGACAAGCTCCACTGAGCGTGCATGTGTGTGTGTATGCACACATCCAAGGGGGCTTGGAAGGAGGGGGAAAGGCTTTCAAACAAGGGGCTCACAGAGGTCACATCAGATGCAGGGAGCATGAGCAAGGCCATCATTACTCATTCAAGGAGGATTCATGGAGCCCCTCCTAAGTGCAGACACTGCTCTCATCAACACAATGTATGTTTATATAAAGCTTGATGGTTCACAAAGGTCTCCCCTACTTCAGTTCTGCAACCTCTCAACAATGTGTGGGGTAATAAGGGCAAGTATTACAACCACGTTTACATTTGAGAAATGTTCGTTTATAAATGAGGACTCCAGTGCTCAGAAATATTACATAATTTGCCCAAGTCATAGGTCGTAATTGGTGATGCCCAAACTCATATGCAGGGCTGACAGGGCCTCTGCACCATGGCTGTGTTCTGTATCCTGGAAGCTATAGCCTGGTATCTAGAGTTACAGGCACAAACTACTGAACAAGCCACCCAGCCACCTCCGGTCTCTCCGAGCAGGCACAGTGGGTGGAATCAGCAGTGCCAAATGATGGGGCTTTCTGGGCACTCCTGAAAAATCTCCTCTGCCCAAAAAGATCTCGAGTAGAGAGATTTATTATTTAGAATAAGCACCACAGGCATCACTAACCTCATTAGCTTTATGGGTCACCAGTTCTGTTGATAATGTTCACCAGTCATGAACATCTTCCCATTTGGTGGTGGTGTGTCTGATATTCAGGACAGCATCTCAAGAGATTGTAGCAGGACAGGCAAGTTGGGGTTTTGGGGTTTTCTTTTCTTGGAGAGGTCCTAGGCTACTGGGACTCTCTTCTGCCTGCACAGTGCTGCTTACAGTATGTAGCACAGATCATTGATTGCTCATCTGCAATAACATTCATCAACACCCTTTTTCCTGGATACACAGACTACACCTCCCAGACTCCCCCGCAAGCAGATGTGGCCATGTGACCACGTTTCAGCCAATTACATGAAAACAGAGATGCTCTGAGCCACTTCCAGGCACAATGGGAAGGGGAAATCCTTATGAATAACTGTAGAATATGGCCCAGGGCAACCTTGGAAGCCACTGGTTGATGATGGAAAAGTAGCTATCATATAGGTCCTCAAATGACATATAAAGGACTCTGGCCCAGGTGTGGTGGCTCACACCTGTAATCTCAGCACTTTGAGAGGCCCAGACAGGAGGATTGCTTGAGCTTAGGAGTTTGAGATCAGCATGAGCAACATAGTGAAACCTTGTCTCTACTAAAAATGTGAAAAAAAAAAAAAAAAGATGGCAGGGTGCGGGGGCTCACACCTGTAATCCCAGCACTTTGGGAGGCTGAGGTGGGTGGATCACCTGAGGTCAGGAGTTCAAGACCAGCCTGACCAATATGGTGAAACCCCGTCTCAACTAAAAATACAAAAAATTAGCTGGGCGTTGTGGCGCATACCTGTAAACCCAGCTACATGGGAGGCTGAGATGGAAGGATCGTTTGAGCCCAGGAGATCAAGCCTACAGTGAACTATGATCATGTCACTGCAATGCAGCCTGGGTGACAGAGTGAGACCCTGTCTCCAAAAAAATAAAGTACTGTAAGTAATAAAGGGCTCTGCACAGTCAACCTGCACAAACAACCAGAGTTTTTGTCTCTATTGTTTACTGCTGTATCCAGGACCAGAGCAGTGCTTGGCACACAGTATGTATCACCCAACTCAAGACACCAGCAAGCGCAAGGCACATTGTTATTTTACATGCCACCAAGAAATTAGAATACTGCTAATTAAACTATGACACTCTCCTTTCACTTAGAATTTTTATTTTGTACTTATTGAAAAAAGCTAGATTCAGTTTGTCATAGAGTTCTATTATAAATCACTTTTGCGCATAATAAAACAGGAAAGAGAAGTGAACGAAGTTGGCTAAGATAGTTCTAGAACTTCTCATTCCAAATTTGACTCCTGTGTTTTTGACTGAGTTGACAATAACCATCTTTTTTCACATACTGTCATTCTCTGTGGCATCAAGAGTGTTGGTGATGAAATATTTCTCAAAAGAATCCATAAAAAAACTCAGTGTCACCTGTGTTGGGTTCTTAAAACCAGCTTTGTGGCTGGGTGCAGTGTCTCATGCCTGTAATCCCAGCACTTTGGGAGGCTGAAGCAGGTAGATTACCTGAGATCAGGAGTTCGAGACCAGCCTGGTGAACATGGTGAAACCCTGTCTCTACTAAAAGTTAAAAAAAAAAAAAATAGCCAGGTGTGGGTGGTGGGTGCCTGTAATCCCAGCTACTCAGGAGGCTGAGGCATGAGAATTGCTTGAACCAGCGAGGCAGAGGTTGTAGTGAGCCAAGATCGCACCACTGCACTCCAGCCTGGGCAACAAAGTGAGATTTTGTCTTCAAAAACAAGAAAAAAAAAATCTTCACAATTTTGTGGATTTAGCTTGCTGTTGGTTCCTATAATCACAAATGCTGCAAAACATGGCTGGTTTGCCACTTCCCCCACCACCATTTGGTTCTTACAGGCTAAGAGCATGCTTCATGATCGTTTGAGAATTTTTTTCACCCAAGCTATTGACACACATTCTGTAAGTTCTGATGCTGTATTTTTTTTTTTTCTTTTCGAGGTGGAGTCTCACTCTGTTGCCCAAGCTGGAGTGCAGTGGTGCAATCTCTACTCACTGCAACCTCCACCTCCTGGGCTCAAGTGATTCTTGTGCCTCAGCCTCCCAAGTAGCTAGGATTACAGGCACCCACCACCACACCCAGATAATTTTTGTGTTTTTAGTAGAGACAGAGTTTCATCATGTCAGCCAGGCTGGCCTTGAACTTCTGAGCTCAAGTGATCTGCCTGCCTCAGCCTCTGAGAGTGCTGGGATTCCAGGCATGAGCCACTGCTCCCAGCTGATGCTGGAACTTTTGCTGTTTGCACAGGGAATGATAACCTCATCAAGACTGCAGCATGGCCAACAGCAGTTGCAAGGTGCCACGAATTTAAGATACAGCCTAACTTCAGAGATTTTTAATTTGTGGGGTAGGGGGGAAACATCATCAAATTTTAGAAAATATATTGCACTTCTCAATAAATATTTGTTGAATGAATGAGTAGATAAATTCCAGTTATTTTTCTGTGACTGAAAAATGCTTTGACTTCCTTGGGAAAAGGCCTTCAGATTTTGAGGGTCATACATTTCTGTTAGAGCTAAAGTGACTGTGTTGGTTGGGCTGTTGTTGTTTTTAAGATGTGAGTCTTGCTATATTGTCCAGGCTGGGCTCAAACTCCTAGGCTCAAGTGATCCTGGCCTCTCAAAGTACTGGGATTATGGACGTGAACTACTGGGCCCAGCCCGGTTAGGCAGTTCTTGTTTGCAGATTAACACAAAACCCAATCAAAATGGCCTAAACTGGCAGGGATCGGTGACTCATGCCTATAATCCCAGCACTTTGGGACGCCAAGGTGGGAGGATCACTGGAGGCCAGGAGTTCAAGACCAGCCAGGATGACATGGCAAAAAGTTACAAAACATTAGCTGGGTATAGTGGCGCACACCTATAGTCCCAGCTACTCAGGAGGCCGAGGTGGGAGGATTGCCTGAGCCTGGGAGGTTGAGGCTGCAGTGAGCTCTGATCATGCCACCGTATTCCAGCTTGGGTGACAGAGTGAGACTTTGTTTCAAAAAACAAAAACCAAAAAACCAAAATGGCCTAAACTGTAAGGAAGGAAAGTTAGTTCCCATGATACGGAGCCCTGAAATTGGGCAGATCCAGCATTGGTTAATTCCCATTTGGTGGTGGTGTGTCTGATATTGTATCTGCACCATGACTCTTTTTTAAGGAGTGAAGATCTGTCACCAGGAGTCCTTCACTGGGCTTCTCACTCCAGTGGTCAGCCTGGGTCGCATGCCCACTCCTAAGTAAATCTCTGGTAGAAGTGAAATTGCCATGATTGGATTAAACTAATCAGGATTTACCCTGCAGCTTGAAATAGAATTCACCTTCCCTTTAGGGGTAAACCAGGATTTTGTTCTTAAGAAAGGAGTGAATGAATTTCAAGTGATAGGGTAATGCTATCCAACTGTTTTATTGCACACTGCAACCGTTTTCAGCATCACTCCCCATGTACATGTATTATATTGTCAGAGAAAATATCTCAAGTTTCAATAGTTGCTTTTTTTTTTTTTCCATAGAAATAGAGTCTTGCTATACTGTCCAGGCTGGTCTTGAACTCCTGGCTTCAAGTGAAACTTGGCCTCCCAAAGTGCTGGGATTACAGGCATGAGTCATGACACACAACCTCAATATTCACTTTTTATGAAGTATATCATTGACGACCAGTGAATATAAATCCATACTTAAGCAGTCTTGTGGCAAACACTATTGGTTGGCTAATTTAGCAAACACTCCTAACTCCCTTCTCTCTTGCTAGCGCTGCCACAAAGACTAGAAAGCCAAATAGTCACTTTCAGCCTTTCTTGCAACTGGTGGTGGCCATGTGATCCAGCTCTGGCCAATAAAATGTAAGCAAAAGTTTTTGAGGTGCTTTGGGGAGTTTTCATGAAAAATAGATCAACAGTGCAGACATTGACTTTTATTTCCTTCCCACCTTGAATGCCGATGTGATGGCTGGACATCTTTTGTGTGTGTGTGTGTGTGTGTGTGTGTGTGTGTGTGTGTGTGTGTGTTTTAAGATGAAGTCTTTCTCTGTTGCCAGGCTGGGGTGCAGTAGTGCAATCTCGGCTCACTGCAACCTCTGCCTCCTGGGTTCAAGTGATTCTCCTGCCTCAGCCTCCTGAGTAGCTGGGACTACAGGTGTGTGCCACCACACCTGGCTAATTTTTGTATTTTTAGTAGAGATGGGGTTTCAACAAGTTGGCCAGGATGGTCTCGATCTCCTGACCTCATGATCTGCCCACCTCAGCCTCCCCAAAGTGCTGGGATTAAAGGCACAACCCACTGCACCCAGCCTGATGGCTGAACATCTTGCAATTATGAGAGAAAGGCCAAGAGAATGGCAGAGAAGCTGGCCCTCACTTCTTTATGTGATTTAGCAATGTCATCAGCTGCCTGCTTTCAGATCTCTAGATAGATGAGAAAAATACGCCTCTGTTTGTGTAAGCTACCATGGTTGGGCTTTCCGTTACTTGCAGCTGAATACCACCCCATGTTTTCTCAATTATTTCAAATGTAGGAGGCCATCTCCTTGTTAGGTCTGATTAGATCATATTTGTTCCTACCTAGTGTAACAGAGTTAACATGGCTCTTACAGGAGGGGGGAAAATGTCAGCACTTCTTTTCCTTGTTGTATGCTTGTACTTGCATTAATAGTATGACTTGCAGCTTCTTTGCAGAAATGTTTAGAGCCATGTATGCAGTCTATGACAGTTAACTTGTTAAAACTAGATAGTATAATCTGTATACCCATTTCACAAGATGTAAACTACAATGTATCTCAATACCCTGAAAGTGACATGAGAGTGTCATTGTCACCGCCGCCTCCAAATTGTGGCACTCAGAAATCCTCATGTGATCATGACATAAGTGCACACCCTCATTTTACAAAGGGGAGGTTGGAATTCGCAAGCCAGCTCAGAGCATGCTGCCATCTGCTGGGAAGAAGGTAGATGTGAACACCAAAGCATCCCTTAACACCAGGCCACAGTGGGGAGGGAGAAATCTGGAAAAGGGAAGGGTAGGGATCCAGTTTCCCTTGGTTGTGACTCTCTTGTGCTTTAAGACGTCCGGGGCTTTCCCCATTGGCTAACAATTTGTCAGAAGAATGAGATTTTAATCAGGTTTTCTCCTGAAAACTGATAGGACATTATCCAACTTTAAAAAGGAAGGAGATTCTGACATATGTTACAACATAGATGAACCTTGAGGACATTATCGTAAGTGAAATAAGCCAGGCATAAAAAAAGACCAATGCTGTATAATTCCACTTATATAAGGTATATACAGTAGTCAAAAATCACAGAGACAGAAAGTAGAATGGTGGTTGCCAGGTACTGGGGGTTAGGAGAATGGGGAGTGTCTAATGGATACAGAGTTTGAGTTTTACAAGACAAAAATGTTCTGGAGAGTGGTTGCACAAAGTGTGAACATGTTTAACACTGCTGACCTGTACACTTAGAAATATATATACACACGCACAGAGTCTTGCTCTATTGCCCAGGCTGGAGTGCAGCGGCACAGTCTCAGCTCATTGAAACCTCCACCTCCTGGGTTCAAGTTATTCTCATGTCTCAGCCTCCTAAGTAGCTGGGATTACAGGTGTGCACCACCAAGCCTGGCTAATTTTTGTATTTTTAGTAGAGACGGTGGAGTTTCACCATGTTGCCTAGGCTGGTCTCATACTCCTGGCCTCAAGTGATCTCCTGCCTTAGCCTGCCAAAGTGCTGGGATTACAGGTGTGAGCTACTGCACTTGGCCTCTGTACACTTAGAAATATTAATAGTTAAAATGGCAAATGTTAGGCTGTATGTATTTCACCACAATTTAAGAACCAGTAAGTGAAAGAGATAAGCATGTGGTAGGCGCTTGACTTCATGCAATAGAGTCACAATAAATATGTGTTGAGTGAAGATGGAAAGAAGTGGCTAGGCATGGTGGCTCACACTGGTAATCCTACAACTTAGGAGACTGGAGCAGGAAAATTGCTCAAGCCCAAGAGGTTACAGTGAGCTATGATTGTGCTAGTGCACTCCAGCCTGGGCGACAGAGCAAACCGTGTCTCTCAGGGATGGAAAGAAGTGATGCTGACTCATGGTCTCAGATACCAGGGTGAACATGACAATGGGCATCTTTTCTTTACCAGAAAAACCTTCCAAGCAACTGTGATTAGTCACAGTTACCTTTTCCTTGAGGTGATAAATTAGTTGTCTTTCCTGTTCTCATCTCAAAGCCAAAATGTTGTATTTTCCTAGAAAATTCTGATGGCATGGCACTGAGTTCTACCAGAGCCAGAACCTAACATCCTGTGTGTTCTTGATCACTGGTAACAGTGGCAGCCAATTTTTTGTTAATTTCAGGGATGCAGACCCTAGTTACAGAACTTCAGAACCACGAGGGCTCTAAGCAGCCTTGTAATATTGAAGGGATTTCTCTCCTGCTTACTAAAAATGCATAAATACAGTAAACTTTTTAAACAGTGACTTTTCAAAAGCCACAGGAGCCAGTGAGTGCAAAGCAGGGCCTTCCCCAGCGCCCACAGCCGCAGACCGTGCACAACAACTTCTTCCCCTTGGTCTTGTCTTGCCAGTGGAGTCACTGCTCTGCAAGGGGGAATGTTCTCTTTGTGGATGCTCCAAGGCCCATCAGCCACAGCTTTTGCCAGGATAACAAGGGGAGGCTGAGTCTGTTCATAGTGGGACTCTCAGCCCAGAGGCAGGTGTCAGATCCTCGAGCGGAAGGATGGTGGAGTGCAAAGAGAGTATGAGCCTCCAAACGCAGCTGGCTCTCCAACTGCCTGGATGTCTCCTGGAGCCCCTGCTGTTGAGCCCTTGTGAGCAACCCTGACTCTCCCCAACTTCCCTGCCTGACTGTCAAGTCTCAGCCAGAGGCAGATTCAGAATTGACAGTGACAGGTTAAGTTCGCCACAAGGGATTTGGTTATGAAGACCCCCAACCCCCAGGACTCCTGGACTTAGAGTATTTCCTATATTTCTCATGAACATTTTTAACCCAGTAAAATGGAGTGGTGAAGCTCATTTCTGGGTCAGAAGCGCTGTTAGCCATGGGTGGAAGCCCAGTTCCAGGGAAGGGAATGGGAGATGGGATCTGCGGAGTCAGGAGAACTGAACCTGGGGGTGTTGACACCACAACCTTCCACACTCACTTGGAAATTTGAATAACCAGCTTCTCCCAGTTGCTTTGTGTGTCTGGAAGTGGCTCTCTTTCAAAAGGCAAAAACAACCATTGTAATCTCTCCTAAAGCCTTGCAAAAGACATCCCTCCATTCCTGTTTGCCAGGGGTGGGATGAGATAGTCAGCAGCTTTTTCTCCAAGACTCAAAGCTGCAAGGTTTCTGAATTTGTGGAGACCTTGCAGAGGCCTGGGGGTCTGAGGAGCGTCAACATGGCTGATTGCAGAAGCACACAGTTCCACAGGGACTGCTGGACTTTATCTGAGGGCTCCAGGACTATTTTGCCCAGTGGGTCTATTTACCTTCCTGTTGGATCAAATCCGACATACCTGGACCGGCTCCCTGAGACTTGAGCAAGTTTTGTTCCACTATCATAATTCATTGTGGACTCCAAACACAGGCTGCTCAGATTATGCTGAGCCGGGTGGGCTTGGAGTGGGTTGGGGGCAAGAATTACATCCTTCCAGATGAATAGAGGCAGTGCATCTTTTGCAAGGCCTGGGAGCTGGGGAGTGGGTCAGAACCCAAGTGTTTCACATATCTCTTGCTTCACCCATTAACATCATTGGTGGAAAAGCACACAAACCAAATAGGAGGAGAATCCAGTCATTACCATTTCTCACTAATTTCTGGCTCTCCTTTATATGATTACTAAAGAAAAGCATAAACCTCTCCACATCAGAGCCTGTAAAACTGTCAGTTTCCAGCAGGGATACTAACACTAGCAGGCCATAAAGCTAGGTATCCTGGCTGGGCATCATGGTACATGTTTGTAGTCCCAGCTACTGAGGAGGCTGAGGTGGAAGGATCACTTGAGCCCAGGAGTTCAAGGTTATAGTGAGCCATGATCATACCACTGCACCCCCCGAGCCTGTGCAACACATTGAGACTCTATCTCTTAAAAAAAAAAAAAAAAAAACTCACGAAATGAAAAAACCTAGGCACCCTTTTTCTCTCTGAGGCTATTCCCACTGGCACAGCCAGTTCTGTCCCTTTAATCTGTGCTAAAATCAGAAGAAGAGTATCTAGCTGATAGTCCTTGTTACACAGGGGCAGCCAGGACCTCAGGGCTGAAACACAGGTTTTTCAATTAATTATTAGGAGGTGCGCAGTGGGGAGCACTTCCTCAAAGGTAGAGAAGTACGCGCAGGAGTGTGTATTAGAGATAGAGGGCAAACAGACTCCATAATTCTACATGTGGCCTGCAGGGAGCAACCTCTCTCTAGCAATGACCACACCACATACTTAAAGAGATATTGCAGGAAATGCATTTAATTGGCCAAGGAATAAGAGTTTTGTTCTTAAAAATGAAAAAAAAATTATATCAATATATTTCCACTAAGCAATTTCCACCCCTACATATTTTCATATAGAGATGTTGCTATTTTTCTATTTACAGTGCTAGGTACATAGTAAGCTTTTAACAGATAAACACATGGATTGTTCAGTTGGCTGAAGATAACTCAGACTTGCCTGAGGCATGGAAAATACAGGTTGAGAATAGGAGGAAGTCCCAATGGTAAATGTGCGTGGAAAAACACTGATACAGCTTGAATGTTCCCTCCCAAACTCACACTGAAATTTAGTTACCATCCTAGTAGTTTGCAGGATTGAAAAAAGAAATTTGATTTCCATTGCAACAATATTAAGAGGTGGGACCTTTTTTCTTTCTTTCTTTTTAAAGATGGAGTTTCACTCATGTTGCCCAGGTTGGAGCCCAATGGCACGATCTCAGCTCACTGCAACTTCCCCCTCTCAGGTTCAAGTGATTCTCCTGTCTCAGCTTCCCGAGAAGCTGGGATTACAGGCACCCAGCACACCCAGATAATTTTTGTATTTTTAGTAGAGATGGGGTTTCACCATGTTGGCCAGGCTGGTCTCAAACTCCTCACCTCAGGTGATTCGAAAGAGGTGGGATCTTTAAGAGGTGATTAGGCCATGAAGACTCTGCCCTTATGAATGGATTAATGTCATTATCAAGGGGGTGGGTTTGTTAGACAAGAACAAGTTTGGCTCCTCTTGCTCTCACCATCTCTTTGTCCTCAACTGTGGGATGATGCAACAAGAAGGTCCTTGCCAGATGCCAGCACCTTGATGTTGGACATCTTAGCCACCATGTCTGTGAGCCAATACATTTCTGTTTCTTAGAAATTACCCAGTCTCAGGTATTCTTTTATAGCAGCACAAAGCAAACGAAGATTAGCACTTTCCTTTCTGGTTAATAGCTTGCCCAAGAAAAACAAATGCATTTGAAAATTTACAAAAGGTCTCTCTAAAAGCAAACCATGATTAATTCTTTAAAAACAAAGGACACAGTTATCTTGGTTTTATAAATATTCCCCTTCAATTCAAAGTTCATCTTTCATATGTATTAAAGAAACAAGTTCCGGGTTTATGCAGGTTTATACATGTTTAAAGTTTTACATTTAGACTCAGCCCTGTCAAATGCATTTACCCAAACTGACTCAGCCCTCTCCCCAGCTAGATGGTGCAGAGACTGGATGAAGCTGTCAAAGTCCACCTGTCACTGAAAGGGACCACTGAGATTAGTTTTGGCAGGCAGCACTGAGCAAAGAGCAGGGCAGCCCAGCCTGAGCTTGGCCAGCCTCGCAGAAGATGTGCATGTGTTCTTAGAGGGAGCAATGCTTCTCTTTCCACAGAATAGGCTATGGGCTCCCAGGGACTTGCACCTTCGGCTGGGACTTGCCTAGAAGCTATCTGTCTATCTCTCAGAACTTCTCTGTTTTCCAAGCAGCAAAGAATGAGCACCTTTAATGCCAGCAGTATCCAAGAGCACCCTGATCCCAGAAGGATCCCTTTTTAGGAGAGGCCAATAGCCTCAGGTAGCTTTGGACAGTGGGCCTGCAGGGAGAGGGGCTGGGCAGTCTGTCCACGAGTGAGGTACAGACACACCCTGAGACCCCTGGAGGGTAGCAGTCTTCCACAGAAGCTACAGATTGATGTTTGTGACTACTGGCCTCATCACAGGCCCAGTGTCCCCATCTACCAAGGTTCATGGTCATGCGGCTTCACAGGCTGAAGCCTCTCTAGGGAGAGGAGGCAGCAAGGTGACTGAAGCAGGAACAGCTGGGAAGGAGCCATCTGTGATCTCTTGACCAGCAGGAACACTGGCTCCTTACCCAACCAGAAGTACATAATGCAGGAACCAGAGTGACTTTCCTTCACTCCTGAGCTTGTTTTGTTTGTGTTTGTTTGAGACAGGGTCTTGCTCTGTCACCCTGGCTGGAGTGCAATGACATGATCTCAGCTCAGTACAGGCTCAAGCAATCCTCTCATTTAAGCCTCTCAAGTAGCTGGGACTACAGGCGTGCACCACCATGCCCAGCTATTTATTTTATTTTTTTGTAGAGACAGGATTTCACTGTATTGGCCAGGCTGGTCTCGAACTCCTGACTTCAAGTGGTCTTTCTGCCTCGGCCTCTCAAAGTGCTGGGATTACAGGCACGAGCCACTGTGCCTGGCCCACTCCTGATCTTCTTACATGTCCTCTGGGAGAGCCCCCAGCATCACTGCTAGCCCCAGCTCCCAGCCAGGGTCCTAGGTGCACATGCAGGAGGGACATGGCGCCATCACTCTGCCCTCACAGGGTGCTGAGGCTGTGTGAATGAGTAAGTGCACAGAGGAGGAGGGGATTCAGCGGGTGGTCTCACAGCCAGGGCCGGAGCTCAGGAAAGGCGGCACTGCGGCAGGTGTGTGGCATGTCAGGAGGCCAGAAGCTGCTGTCCTAGGCCCCTTTCCTCCTGACACCTTGATGTGGTGTAAATGAGGGGCCTCAGCCGAGGGACATTTCACTGGGTGTCAAAAGCAAAGAGAGGGTTAGGAAACCCAAGGGAATAGGAAATGTCAAGGTGAGGAGATGAGGCCTTTCTATGTGAGGACCAGGGGCAGGGCTGCAGAGTCCCAGAGAGGTCCATGGACACCAGGGTGGGCAGCCATCTTCCTCAGAGGGGTAGGCCCTGCCCGACTGCATAGCGGTAGACAGCCTCTCCCTGCCCTCTCGCCAGCCAACACAAATCTCCACATACAACCAGACCCTGTCCTCACCTCACTATGACAACCAGCACCCACTCGGGCCTGCATGGCCCTGGTGTAGACCCAAAGGTGGGGTGTGGGGTGTGGGGTGAGGGTGAGGAAGGCAGCATCCCTGTCCTTTGAGGGCAAGGCCGGCCCCCAGATGGAGCTCTGCCCCAGAGAAGAAGTAGGCTCCAGACCAGAGAGGCCAGGAGCTGGTAGAGTGAGGCCTCCCTCTGCCACCCCTTCCCCTCCTCGACCCATCCAGGGGAGACTTGGGAGGCAGGGGAGGAGCGCCCATCACTTTCCGCCCCGGGAGAGTGCGGAGGGGGCTCCGGGCTGGGTGGCCATGATGTGGTAGATGGATTCCCGGAAGCGCTGGTCCCTGCTGAGCCGCTTGGCCACCTCCTTTAGCTCCTCCATGTTGTTGGCATCCAGCTGGGAGGTCATGAAGGACTGGGACGGCTTCACTGGGGAAACAGGAGCCCGATAGCCCCATGAAGAGCACTCCCTCCGCAAAGGCCTGGCCTTGTCCCCAGCCTCACGCCACCCCTCACTCCCTTATGTGTGCTGAGCTTCTTCCAGCCCCTTCCCACCCATGGCCTTCCATATCTTTTGAGAAACCCAGGGCCCTGAGAATTCACCCATTTGTTCAAGGATGGTGGGGTTCAAGGTTCAAGGCCACACTGTCCCATCTCAGAGCTGGGCCAACCCTTCTTGCTCCCCATGTTGCCCTCTTCCTGCCGTGTGACCACCCCCCAGGACATGCAGACAGACACACTCACTGTCATTCCAGGAGGTGCTGGACCGGCGCCGGTGGAAGCGGCAGCTCTTGATGCGGCGGGTGGCTGCCTTATGGATGTACACGGAGTTCTTCATGATGACGGGCATCTTGGCCTCCAGCTCGGCATTCCGGATGCACTCCTCAAAGAACCCTGTGGTGGCAGGGCCAGGAAGGGTGAGGTTCGACTGCATCCTTACCACCCGCTTGTTCCTCCCCTCCCAAGGATTCTGGTGAGGTTGAGTGGGAAATATAGTGACCCTGTCCCTTGAGATTCCAGAGCCACCTACTGAAGGGGGC
The DNA here is from genome assembly GCF_001604975.1 of Cebus imitator. Lineage (NCBI taxonomy): Eukaryota > Metazoa > Chordata > Mammalia > Primates > Cebidae > Cebus > Cebus imitator. The sequence goes on from NW_016107905.1 coordinate 894,152, forward strand.
TTTCTTTGCCTTTCAAACCACAATCTGCAGCTATCTCAGGGCAGGTCTGCTGAGAACGGGACTCTGAGCTTTTGACAAGCGGAAGAAACTCCCAGCTTTCTTCCCACCCCATATCCAACAGCCACAAGAAAGCAGTGGCACGTAGATGCCCGCAGGGAGGGAACTGGAGAAGAAAGCCTTCAGCACTCGTGGAGCACCTTATGCATAGCAGGCCCTGTGTGGGGTTCCTGGCTCTACAGGGCCGGGACCCCATTTGGGGCTGAGCGCCAAGGTTGGGGGCTGGGACCTAGAGGCAGGGCTTACTTTTCAGATGGCTCACGTCCGCCCTCATCCTCTCCTCCTTCTCCTTATTCCGCACCTTGGAGTTCAGCCCCTGTTCCAGGCTTCGCAAGGCCCCCTCTGCCTCCCGAAGACGCCTCTCCAGGTCCATGCGGACCTTCACCTCAGCCTGAGGGTGACGAGAGGGAAACAAGAAGGAAGTTGGGTCCCGGAAGCAGCTGCCATCTTCCCTGGAAGCCTTCCTTGGCACCCTTGGCTCAATGGGCTTGGGTGGGACTTATCACATCCTGCCTCCAAGTCTTACCCTTTGAACCAGATGGCCTGGACTTGGCCCCTGCACCCAGCAGGTGTCTGTCAATGATGCAGCAGACTCGCTGCTTCCCCCCGTGGTAGCTCCTTCCCCCGTGCCTGGCCATCTGGTCAGACTGACAGAGATAATTCATCCAGCTACCCAGTAAAGTGCAGGGGTGGGAGGGGGAGTCTCCAAGGGAGGGGAAAGGCCCTGGTACCAGCTGCTCTGAGCAGGCCAGTTCGCACCTTGAGCTCCCGCTCAGCCTGCTGCTTCTCTGCCGTCAGCTCCTGCAGCGAGTTCTGCAATGCCTGGGACTGGCTGGAGTAGAACTCACGCTCCTCCTCCAGGGCCCGTGAGCGCTCCTCATTCTCCTTCATCCTGCAGGGACAGAAGAGGCACTTACTCAATGCTCACTCACCAGGTGGGATTGCCAATGGGTGGGCAGCTCCTCTTAGAGACCTGGGCTGGAGAAATCTTGAATCCCAGAGCTTCACAAGCCCCTGAACTTTGTGGGTCCAGGCACCAGGGTATGAGACGGATGGTGTGGTCAGTGATGGGAACCCTGGGCTTAGAGTCAGAAGACTGGAGTCCTGGGTCCAGAGCTTGCTAGTTCTGTGACCTCAGAAAAGTCATATAACCTCTCTGAGGCTCCAATTCCTCATTTGTAAAAGGGGGCTGAAAAACTTGCCCAGGCTGCCACAAAGCATGGTAACAAGGACCTAATGACTCTGCATGGTTCACACTATTGCATGAGATCATTATCAAGCCAGCTTTGGGTAGTGAAAGTTCTCTCCCCACTTTCCCGGTGGGGAAACTAAGTCCTAGGCAAAAGGAAGTGAGTGACCCCCACTTGGTCAGTGCCAAGGAGAACCCAAGAGTCTGGGTGTCCAGTTCGAGGAAGGTTACTAGATCCCGAAGCCCATCATGAACTCGGGGGTCTGGGGCTCCCTCACCGCTTCTCTGCCAGGAGCTTCTCCTCTAAGAGCTGCTGCATCTTCTCCTCGATCTGCCGGAGGTTGCTATGGAGACCCCCGCTGGGAGGGGGCTGCTCACTCTGATTGGCCAGTGTCTGCAGGTGGTTCTCGTTCTCCTCCAGCATTTCCAGGGTTTTCTTCTTCTCTATGGAGAGTTCCTGGCATGGAGGGAGGGAAGGAAAAGAAAAGCCCAATTTAGGTTCTCCAATGTGGCTGCCCTCACCTGCCTTTCCATTCCAGGGAGTGACCCACTTCTCTCTCAGTCCTCTATGGCAGCTGAAATGTCTTAATTCTTCTCCAGAGCTAAAAGGCCCAGATGTCTCTCACAAGAGGGCAAGGTTACTCCTCCATCAAGGGAGTCATAAAGGAGCCTAAAGTGCCTTCCACTGGAGATGGCATCTACTAGAATGGGTCGCATGACCTTCCGGGGTCCTGGTTCCTCCAGCGCAGAGTGAGGAGATGTGTTGGGCTTATGTGAAAAACAGCCAACAGGAACCAGCCCAAGAACAGATTTAGATGCTCTCCCCACAGATCGAGGCTGCAGTGAGCTCTGATTGTACCACTGCATTCCAGCCTGGGCAACACAGCTAGAGGCTGTCTCAAAAAAAAAAAAGTCTCTTCATTAACAAACTGGGATCTTCTACTAAACTGCATTATACAGAAGCAGAGTGGAAAATATCCATGGGAACCACCTCCCATGATATGAAATGGGAAAGATAAATGAATAAAGACCCCATAAGCTCCAAGGCTCCCGTCAGTCAAAGGAGACAAGAAACCTTTGCAGCCTTGATGGTAATTCATGGATACAGCACAGATATGGGCCACACACCACATGTGCCAGGCCCACTTCAGGGGATGGGCTTGGAGAGATCATGAAGACACAGTCTAGTGAAATTCAGTTTGAAAAACGCGCCTAGCATGGTAAGTCCCATAAAATATGTACAAAATGCTGTGGGAGCCAAGAGCACAGAGAAGTTCGACTTAGGAGATATGTGAGCTGAGTCTTAGAAAGGTGAATAGAAGTTTTCCAAGCAGAGGAGAGGTGGAAAGGATACACTATGCAGAAGGAACAATGTGGGCAAAGGCGTGGAGCATGAAAGAGCTTGCTTCCTTGGGGTACCTGAGCTCCGTGGTTTGGAGCAGGGATTGGGAGTCTTTGTGCAGGGCATGGAGGAGCAGCAGAGGGAAGAGTGAGGCAGAGGTTGCTATGGAGACCCCCGCTGATTGGCCAGTGTCTGCAGGTGGTTCTCGTTCTCCTCCAACATTTCCAGGGTTTCTTTTTCTCTGTGGAGAGTTTCTTCCCCCAGAGGGAAGAGGAGGCTGGGGCCAGAGTTTGCAGTTGCTTGCCATGCTAAAGAGTTTGTACTTTGTCCTTGAGGCATGTCACCTCCTCTCCCCATCCCAGTTTCTGTGGTGTCAGGTGATGGTGACCTGGCAGTTGATTTCCCTTTATGTTCAATGTCACCCAGGAGCAGCTAAATGAACAAGCCAGGAAGCGGTGGCCGGCTCCACTGCCCACCTTCACCAATCCTCCACCTGGTATAAAAATATAAGCACCAGAGGTGGATTTCCTGAGGCCATGGTAATACCAAGGACAAGCCTGAATTTGGCCTTCTGGGTCTTGGAACAACCACTTCTTGCTTTGGGCCTCACACATGGGCTGGAGTTTCTGATGATCCATAGAGAAGTGACCCTTTAGATCAGCACCCCTCCATGCCCATTTCTCTTACAGATCACCCCCTGGGGAAACATTGCTGGAAAAAACAGTGTCATGTGGTCCAGCCAATCAGCTTGCCACCTGGTCAACTAACCCACTAGTGCCCCCTCACCTCCAGCGTCTGCTGCAAGGACTCCGTAAGGTGCCTCAGTTCCTTTTTCTCTTGTTCTACACCCTTAAGGCATCTTGCAGTCAGTTCCAGCTCCCTGTGGGGACAGAGGGCTGGGTATGGCAGTGCCCACTCTCCCCATACCCCCACCAATCACCTCTACACATGGAAATGCTTTTCCTTCACTTCCTGATGTGGCTCAGAAGTGCTCTTGTATGGCCAGCCGCTCTGCACAGCTGGGCCCTGACAGCAGCCGTAGGGGCCTGGAGCTGAAAGGAAGTCCCAGCTACATGGGGTTAGAGTCACTTGTTGCAGGTACACATGCATCTGTCACCTGGAAGCAACCTAGGGTACCCCACAGGCAGATGGAAACGCTGGAGAAACAATGGGGCCCCAGCCTCACCCCATCTTCTCTGGACAGCACTTGTTAGAACCTATGTCATTAGATCCCAAATGACATCATTCCCAAAATGTGAAAAGGCTGCAGGAAAGACAGCGAATGCTGGGGGTCTTCGCCAACAGCACCTCTAGGCCAGCGTGTCCTGTCTGACACTGGGTGAGAGAGGCTTTCATGAAGGCAGGGGGCCTTGTGACTTGGAGGGATGCTCCAATGCCTTATGCTCTAGTGGGTAGAAATGACCCCATTTGACTGGGGCAGGGGAGTCTACAGATTCTTCTGGGAACACCCAAGCCTGGAGCCTTGGGAAGATAGCGTCTCCAGGGTGGAGGCCTCCTCAGGTCTGATGGGGCAGGTGGGCTCTGCATGCCATAGCTTGGCAGCACCCCCAGCTCCCGGGAGCTACCACCACCTCTTGATTTGCTCCTGCTCCATTCTCAGCTCCTGCACCACTTCCTCGAACTGCTGCTTCTCGGCCTCCAGCACCTGGTTGAGGCGCTCAAGCTCCTGAAGAGACCAGAGAGGAAGAGAAGAGTCACAGGCAGCAAAGGACCCCTGAGATCAGGATCCCCCACTCTAAACCAAGGGATCCTCTGGGATTTAGCACAGCCTGGGGCATGTGCTGTGCCAGACCTAGAGTTAAGTTCTAAGGACAGCTGGCCCCACTCAATGACACATAGTCTCGACAAACCCAAATCCGTGATGAACTGAGCCCACTGAAAACACATTTTGCATGCTGAAGGCTGGGTTTAGGAACACTCCCAACATTATTCCCTGTGGTTGGAGGTAAGTATAATTCAGATGTCTACTCTGCAGGGCAGCTCCAGTCACTGCCACCATCAGGCAGGTTGGCTATCCCTCACACACGGAGGAAAGAGTGGTGAGTGTGTATTTCCATTCAAGATCCCTGGAGTGATGTCTGTTAGAAGTGGCAAGGAAAAGCTATTCCCAACTCAAAAGTCAGAGAATAAGGACTTTTTTTTCTTGAAGTACCTGGGAAGCAATGACTCCGGGTGGCTTCAGCTTCCCTTTGCTCAGGTCTCAAAGTGGAGGAGAAAGTGCAGGACAGGCCCCAGGGGACCAGACTTCCCCCTTCAGGAATGCTGGGAAGCCCAAGTGTTTTCCCAGCAAGTATATGTCCTCCAGGAGTCCTATTTTCCTGGGGTTCAGTGGCAGGTGGCATTGGGGGGCACATTTCACGCAGTTGGGCTTGAAGCATTTTTGTGACAACTGCTTTGTTCCTCCACATTTTACACTGTAGGAGGATATTATTTCCACATTCCCTTCCTTTCTCATCTTCCAGCTCTAAATTACACTTTCATTTTCACCTGGGGGCTTTGTTCCCAAGTTTAGTGGAAAGCCCACTGGGGAGGGAGGCCATCTAAATGGAGAAGTTGCCATGCTCTTTGAGGAGATGCCAAGAAGGAATAAAATATGAGGCAGAGGAAGGAGCCTGCGTTCAAACCCTACGACCTCCATCTCTAAACTACTTACCCAAAGAGTTGCTATTTCTTTCCCTTCTAATCATTATCGGCACATCGGCACTTTGGGCATGGATCACTGGTTCCAAACTGACCTCAGTTTGCCAAATGCTGTCATCACGAAGGCTGCTCACTGCTTACTGGTTTTATTATTATTATTTTTTTTATTTTTAAAGATGGAGTCTCTGTCACCCAGGTTGGAGTGCAGTGGCATGATCATAGCTCACTGCAGCCTTGGACTCCCAAGCTCAAGCCATCCTCCGGCCTCAGCCTCCTGAGTAGCTGAGACCATAGTCTCGAGCCACCAAGCCCACCTCTCACTGTTATTCGGATGTTCCTCCCAGGCACTCTGCATGGCTACAGTGCACCTGCTAAAGGTGAGTGGGTCCATGGGACTAGCTAAGGCCAATGGAATGAGAGAGGAAGTGTGTTACTTCTAGGCAGATGCCTTTAAGAGGCAATGCATGTTATGCTATGTTCCCTTCCCCCTGCCATGGCAATCAGTGTCTAGATATGAGACATAATATAAATATAATTAAAATTTTATTATTATAGACCCCAACTCCTCTTTAATGAAATAAAAGTTTGAAGCTTCAGAAAAGTTAGAAATTCCCTATTTTATTTGTTCTCAATAGCTGACACGTGATATTGGATATTGCTAATGATGATAAACCCCTTTGTAGCCTCAGATTCCACAAACCTGACACATTCCCTCTCCTCAGTGGGCTCTGCCTCCTGGGGCAGAGCTGTTTAGAAGCCTTGGGAAATTACAAGCTGTAAGCATCTCCGGGGTTACATCTGAAAAATCACAAAGGCACCCAGCTTTTTTTTTTTTTTTTTTGAGACAGAGTCTCACTTTGTCACCCAGGCTGGAATGTAGTGGCCTGATCTCTGCTCACTGCAACCTCCACCTCCTGGGCTCAAGCAATTCTCCTGCCTCAGCCTCCCGAGTAGCTGGGATTGTAGGTACATGCAACCATGCCCAGTTAATTTTTGTATTTTTAGCAGAGACGGAGTTTCACCATATTGGCCAGGCTAGTCTCAAACTTCTGACCTCAGGTGATCCGTCCCCCTTGGCTTCCCAAAGTGCTGGGATTATAGGCATGAGCCACTGTGCCCAGACAGGCACCCAGCTCTTACAAGTCCAAGGCCTCTACTGCTTCAGAAATGATTACCTGGGACTGACCTGGAGGCTCCACCCACTCCGGGAAAGCCCCTTTCTCCAACACTCCAACTTGCAAATATTTCCCAGTACTTAATATTACACTGGGATATCTTTTTGTAGTTGAAAATGGGGGGAGGGTCAATGATTAAAACCCACTCTTTCCCTCCCTAGCATTTAAGTTCCTCGTGATGCCAGCAGATCCCAGCTATGCCTCCAAGAAGCAGAAAGTGAATCTGATTCACCTGAAAATAATATGGCAAGACAAGCATTTGGCTTGGAATGATTGGAATCCCCTTCCTTCCCCAGTGGTCCCAGATATATGCGATCAGATGCTTTTCTACCTGAGTCAGTGCTACATGTGCCTGGGCAGCATTTATTGCTCTGTGAAAGAGTCAGAGAAACAGGCATGCATGAATCAGCAACTCCAGTGTCAAAGGAAATTTAAAGGCAATTAAAATCTCCATCAGATGCTTCAATCTCCTTCTTGATTTTCCTGCCAAGAGATGGTCCAAGCTCTGCTTGACTGGCTCTCATGACAGCCCATTTCACCCCTGAACAACCCTGGCAAAAGCCTTTCCTTATCAGCTCAACCGTCTGCTAGATAATTCTATTCATTCATGCCACACATGTTTGTTGAGTGCCTAATATGGTTCAAGCATCTGCCAAGCTATGCACTGAGGATGTGAAGATAAACAAAAACAGTTGTATCCCTGCTCTCAGGGAGCTCACAGTCTAGTGCAACTATTAATGAAACCAGGTCCGGGAGAGGTGGCTCATGCCTGTAATCCTAGCCTATGGGAGGCCAAGGTGGGTGGATTGCTTGAGCTCAGGAGTTTGAGACCAGCCTGGCTAACATGGCAAAAACCCATCTCTACTAAAAATATAAAAAATTAGCCAGGTGTGATGGTAAAAGCCCATAGTTCCAGCTACTTGAAGGGCTAAGGCAGGAAGGTCCCTTGAGTCCAGGACGCAGAGGTTGCAGTGAGTCGAGATCATGCCACTGCACTCCAGCCTGGGCAACAAAATGATGCCCTGTCTCAAATAAAACCAGGATTTTAGATCAAATGCAAACATGAAATATTACCAAAATAATCAGACACATTAGAGTAGCATTACAAACCAAGATCCATGATATGCAGGACAGGGACATGTTCTATGTAAAGCTACCCTGCTGGGTGTGGAGCAGGTATGCAGTGTGGGGTGGGGTGAGATCAGGTGATTCTTCAGCTGACCGATGAAGGTGAATTAACAGAAGGAAAAAGGAGCATTCCAGGCAGAAGGAAAGGTATGTGCAAAGGCACTGTGGGAACCTGCTGCCCTAAAAGAACCACGGTTGGCCCATATGGCCGGGCCCAGAGTGAGAGTGAACATGATGGGAGGAAAGCTGGAGGGGCTGACAGTGACTGTCATTTATTAAGCACTTCCTATGTTTCAAGCAGTTTGCATGTGGTCTTCCCGGTACCCCTGCCACGGAGTACGGCCTCATTTCAGAGAGTGCTACCTGTGCCCTCTCTGTCTGTGCTAAATCCAAGGCAATCTAGGACACTCCCACCCCCCTCCTCTCCACCTTTATTTGCTATTTATGTGCAAACAACACCTATGTTGATACCTCTAGTCTCTACTCTCGGTTGAGCTCCATCCCATTATATCCAACTGTTGGCTTCACATCTCCAGCCAGATATCCAAAGATATCACAAACCCATGTTCAAGAACAAATTCATGATCTTCCCCAGCAGACCTTGTGATCTTCCCAGTGCACCCTGACTCAGGGAATGCACCACCATTCACTGTGCAGGTGAGAAACTTCGGAGTCATGCTTCACCCTGTCCTTCCCACTCTATTCCTTCCCCCTCAAGTCCCGTTCATATTGCCACCGCCTGCAACCCTGCTCTAGAACCTGCCAGGCAACTTCTCTTCATCTCACTGCCCTGCTCTGGTTCACACGGCTGTTAGGTCTTGCCTGGACTAATGCTGTGACCTCCCACCTGGGCTCTTTGCACTGTTTTTGGCCCCTCTTCATCCTTTTGCCCATACTGCAGCCAACATTACTACTTAAAATAGAAATCACTGTAATCCCAGCACTTTGGGAGGCCAAGGCAGGTGGGTTGCCTGAGTTCAGGAGTTCAAGACCAGCCTGGGAAACATGGCGAAACCCCATCTCTACAAAAAATACAAAAAATTAGCTGGGCATGGTGGTGTGCAACTGTGGCCCCAGCTACTTGGGAGGCCGAGGCAGGAGGATCACTTGAGCCTGGGAGGGTGAGCCTGCAGTGAGCCAAGATCATGCCATTGCACTCCAGCCTGAGTGACAGAGGGAGACAACCCTCCCCCCACCAAAAATGGAAATCAAATCATGTTACCCACACTTTTTCCTCACTCTCTACTCAAAACCTTCATTGCTTCTTCTTGGTCAGGAAGAGAGATAAAAAATAGAAGGTTATTTTTAAAAATTACATACAATGTATCAGTATATTGCCATTAAAACTGATGTTTTCAAAGAATGTTGAATGACATGGAAAACATATAATGTTAATGAAGGTATGATGAAAAGTATAATGAAAAGCCAGTCCATAAAACTGAATATCCAATATGCTCACAATTATATTTAAAATATACCATATTTAAGAATAATCTATAGGGAAAAAAAGACTAAAATGAAAAACACCAAAAAGTTTGGTGACAGTTGTCTGTCAATTATGAGATTAAGGATAAATTTTACTTTCTTATTCATGTTTTACAAGTTTTCTACAAAAAGCATGATTTCTACCATTAGAGGAAAAGTTATAGATTAAGGAGGAGAAAGAAAGAGAATTGAAGAACTTCAGTTTGTGTCCAGCATGTAAGGAATTTAGAAGTTGTCACTCCATTCTAACAAGTAAAAAGCTGAACAAGGCCGGATGCTGTGTAGTTCATGCCTGTAATCCCAACACTTTGGGAGGCCAAGGTGGATCGCTTGAGCCCAGGAGTTTGAGAACAGCATGGGCAACACATTGAGACCCTGTCTCTAAATAAAATAAAATTAAATTAAAAATCAAACAAATTGAAAAATCAAGTATTCTTACATCAACAGAGAAGTGAGGTCATAGAGCAAAGTTCTATTGCCAAAATTGAAAAGATGGACAGATTAATACAGCTTGGATATTTGTTCCTGCCCAAATCTCATGTTGAAAATGTAATCCCCAATCTTGGAGGTGGGGCCTGGTAGGAGATATTTGGATCATGGGGGCAGATCCTTCATAAATAGCTTGGGTCACCCCCTTGGTGATAAGTGAGCTCTCACTCTGAGTACACACGAGATCTGGTACACACGAGATCCACTCCCTGCAACCTCCGCTTCCTGGGTTCCAGCGATACTCCTGACTCAGCCTCCTGAGTAGCCATGATTACAGGTGTGTGCTACCATGCCCCACTAATTTTTTGTATTTTTAGTAGAGACGAGGTTTCACCGTGTCAGCCAGGATGATCTCGATCTCCTGACCTCATGATCCACCCGCCTCGGCCTCCCAAAGTGCTGGGATTACAGTTGTGAGCCACTGCACCCAGCCAAACTCCTTTATTTTTTATATTTATTTATTTAGATGGAGTTTTGTTCTGCCACCCAGGGTCTGGAGGACCATGGTACGATTTTGGCTCACTGCAACCTCTGCCTCCTGGGTTCAAGTGATTCTCCTGCCTCAGCTTCCTGAGTGGCTGGGATTACACACCACCACGCCCAGCTTTTTTTTTTTTTCTTTTTTTTTGTATTTTTAGTAGATATGGGGGTTTCACCATATTGGCCAGGCTGGTCTTGAACTCCTGACCTCAGGTGATCCACCTACCTTAACCTTCCAGAGTGTTGGTGTTACAGGCGTGAGCCACCATGCCTGGCCAATTAAACTCCTTTTAATGTAATTCAGCTGAAGTGTTTCTTTTATCAAATGAAAGTAAAATAAAAACTTTTACTTTTCTTATTTGTAATTGACCTAACAGATAATAGCAAACAAAGTAGCTGGTTATGTATAATTATCTATCTGCTATATACACTTATGTATAAGTGAAACGAATGACAATAATATTAAGAGAAACAGGAAGGAAGAATTGGAAATATTTTGTTATTATAAGGTACTTGTATTATTAGTGAAGTGGCATAGTGTTATTTGAAAGTGACTTTGGATTAGTTGTAAATGTATATTGCAAAACTCAGGATAGCCACTAAAAAGGGGAGAAAAAATATATAACTGATATGCTAAGTGAAGAGAGAAAATTGAATTGTATGAAATGCACAATTAAAACCCAGTAGGGGCCAGGCATGGTGGCTCACATATGTAATTCCAGCACTTTGGGAATGCGAAGGTAGGATTGCTTGAACCCGTGAGTTTGAGACCAGCATTGGCAATATAGCAAGACCCTGTCTTTATTTCTTAAAAAATAAAAAATATCATTTTCACTCAGGATTCTAATAAATGTGATTTTTAAAAAGATTTTAAAAATTAAAAAGAAAGTAACACAGAAGGCCAGGCATGATGGCTCACACGTGTAATCCTAGCACTTTGGGAGGCCAAGGTGGGAAAATTGCTTGAGCCCAAGAGTTTGAGGACAGCCTGGGCAACACAGTGAGATGTAGTCTCTACACACACACAAATTAATTAATTAATTAATTAGCCAGGCATGGTAGTGCATGCCTGTAGTCCCAGCTACTCATGAAGGCTGAGGCAGGAGGATTTTTGAACTTGGAAGGTCAAAGCTGCAGTGGACCATGACTGTGCCACTGGACTCCAGTCTGAGCAAGGAAGCAAGACCCTATCTCAAAACAAAACAAAAAACAAAACAAAACAAAACAAACCCCACACACATATGTGGAGGACAAAAATAAGAACAAAGAATAAGGACAACAAATGAAAAACAGTAACAAATATGGTAAATACTAATGCAACTATATCAATAGTCACTTTAAATGTCAATGGTCTAAATACACTAATTAAAAGACTGAGATTGTCAGAGTGGACCAAAAACCAAGACCCAGCTATATACTGCCTGCAAGAAACCCACTCTGAATATAAAGACAGATGTAGACTAAAAGGGATGGAGAAAGATATATCATGGTAATACTAATCAAAAGAAAGCAAAAGTAGCTGTGCTAATTTCAGACAGAGCAGACTTCAGAGCAAGGAGAGTTGTTAGGGATTAAGGGGAGCATCACATAATGATAAAAGGGTCAATACTCCCAGAATACATAACAATTTGTAATGTGCGTATGCCGAACAACAGAGCAACAAAATACATGAAGCAAAGTCCTGATAGAACTGCAAGGAAGAAATAGATGAATCCACCATTATAGATGGAAACATTGACACTTGTCTATCAGAAACCAACAGATCTAGAGGGGAGAAAAAACAGTAAGGACGTAGTTGAATTCAACAGTCCCATTAATCAACTAGATGTAACTGACACCTGTATGAACTGAATTTTGGCATTCCCTCAAAATTCCTACATTGAAGCCCTAGCCCTCAGTGTGGCAGTATTTGGATATAGGGTCTTCATGAGATAATTAGTGTTAGGTGAAATCATAGGGATGAGACCCTCATGATGGGATTAGTGCTCTTATGAGAAAAGACATCAGAGAGCTTGCTCTTTCTCTCTCTCCATGCATGCTCAAGAAGAGGGTATTTGAACACACAGTGAGATGGCAGCTGCCTACAAGCCAATAGAAGCCTCAGAAAGAAGCCTGCCTTGTTGGCCCTTGATCTAGGAATTTCTGGTCTACAGAACTGTGAGAAATAAATTTCTATTGTTTAAGCCACTCAGTCTATGGCGTTTTGCTATGGCAGATCAAGACTAAGAGATGTATGGATTATTTCACCCAAAAACAGCAGATTCTACATAATTTTCAAGCTCATTTGGAACATCCGCCAAAATAGACCACTTTCTGGGCCATAAAACACACCTTAACACATTTTTAAATTTATTTTTTAATCTTTAATTTTTTTAGAGACAAGGTCTTGCTCTGTCACCCAGGCTGAAGTGCAGTGGTACAATCATAGCTCACTGCAACTCCTGGGTTCAAGTGATCATCCTGCCTCAGTCTCCTGAGTACCTAGGACTACATATGCCTGGTGAATTTTTTTTCTTTTTCTCTCTCTCTCTCTCTCTTTTTGGTAGAAACTGGGCCTTGCTGTGTTGTTCATGCTTGCCACAAACTCCTGGCCTCGGCAATCCTCCTGCCGTGGTTTCCCAAAGTGCCGAGAGCACAGGCATGTGCCACTGTGCCCAGAAAACAAATATGGAAGAATAGAAATCATATATTGTCTGCCCCTAAACCACAGTGGAATTGTGCTAGAAATCAACAACAGAAAGTTAGCTGGAAAAATCCACAAAATACGTGAAGATTAAAAAACATCTGTTATTTCTAAATAACAGATGTGTCAAAGAAGAAATATCAAGAGAAATCTAAAAACATTTTGAACTAAATGAAAGTAAAAATATAACCCACCAAAATTTGTTGAAGTAACAAAAGCAGTGCTTTGAGAGAAATGTATAACATCAAATTAACATATTAGAAAATAAGAAATATCTAAAATCAAAAATCTAAGCTTCCACATTAGGAAATTAGAAAAAAAAAGAGAAAAAATTAAATCAAAGGTAAGAAAAAAAAAGAAATAAAAGAGCAAAATCAATGAAACTGAAAACAGGAAATCAACAGAGAAAATCAATAAGATCAAAAGCCAGTTCTTTGAAAATATAAATCAAATTCATAAGACTCTAGTCAGGCTAAGTAAAAAGATAGAAGACATAAATTGTTAATATCAGAAATGAAATCAGGGAAGAGGGGACATAACAGCTACCACAGACATTAAAAGGATAATAAAGGACTATGGTGAATAACTCCAACAAATTTGATAACTCAGATGAAATGGACCAACTCCTTGAAAGACACAATCTATCAAAACTTATACAAGAAGAAATAGACAATTTGAATAGGCTTATATTTATTAAATAAATTGAATCAATAATTAATAACTTTCCAAAACAAAAAGCACCAAGCCCAGATGGGCTCACTGATGAATTCTACCAGGAGAATTCTGCAGGAGACAGGTGGACCCATCCTATGCATGAGAAAGTTAAGGAAGGAGAAACTTTGACCGAATAACTCAGTGGCAAAGAGTAGAACCTGAGCTCTATTCCAGATCTAGAGCATGCAGCTGACAAAAAATGAGAACTAAGTTCTCATTTGAGGCAGAGTTCTCTTCCTGCCCAGAACAGCCTTCATGGTGGGTACCAGCTGGGCCTGAATCTCATTCACATTTTATACCAGAAAGCCAGGGAGTTCACAGCTGACAGTCCTCCCCCCTTCATTGTGCTGTGGCATTAAGGGAGCCCTGTGTGCAGCGGGTCTCCGCTGTCCTAATTTCCTGGCTAAAGACCTAGATAGAGTGTCTAAATTTTCCTCCAGCCAACTGCTGCCCCAGATTTAGCCTCTCTGATGGATAAGTCTGTCTCTCTCCCTACCAGTGGCTGTGTCTGCCACTCCATCCCATCCCTAGGCACCTGTTTTTAATTTGCTGACAATACCAAAACCTCACTTAAAATGTATAGAATTATATGAAGAAAGTGCCAAAACCCTGACATAGGACCTAGAGGAAAGCCTGCAGACACAGAGGCCCAACTCTGGGTGGTAGAAGAAGACTCGGTGCCACCATGATGCCAGTCCTCAAATCCATGTCATCCAAATACAAATCCCCAGTCTTTTTTTTTTTCTCTTAAATCAACAAAATGATTTTGAAGTCCAGCGGGAAGCATAAATGAGCAAGAATAACCAATACAATTTTAGAAGAAGAAAACTGAGGTCAGATTGTCCTGTTGGATTAAAATCAAGATGTAAAGTTGCAAAAATCAATCCCATTCATTTCCTGATTCATTCCACAAACATCTATTAAGAACTCATCTTGGGCCAGGAGCTGTGCCAGGCCCTGAGAATGTTTGGGGTGCAAAGGGGATATGCTATTTTTTGATGCCTGTTTCAGAGCCCAGGGATGTGACTGGGAAAGGTGAGGACTTCCTAAGAGTCAAGTTAGAGGGTCTGAGCCAAGGCTGATAGCCCGAGCCCTGTGACTTGCCTGGGAGAGGACAAGGACAAGTGACTAGGCAAAGAGCAGTGGACTAAATCAGGCCCTCCCTCTGCAGGCGGCTCTGGTCAAGCCATTCTGCCGCTTCAGGCCTCAGACTGTTCACTTGCAGGGTGGCCTATATTAATAATATGATAATAATGCCAGCAAACATAGATATTCATTAAGCATGTACTATGTGCCAAGCACTTTATATATAACATCTCACTAAATCCTCACAACATCCCTAAGATGGATTCTATTATCATCCGCATTTTTGAGATAAGAATATTTAGAAAAGTTCAATAACTTGCCTGAGGTCACAAAGCTAGAAGTAGTCAAGGTCAAATGCAAATACAGGCAGCCTGGCTCCAAAATCCACAGTGCTACCCACTATCGCCCCCTGCCTTTCAGATGTGGTAATGACTCCTCAGAACAGGCAAAGCCCAGTGCTTTTTTTTTTGAGGAGTCTCTGTCACCCAGGCTGGAGTGTGCAATGGTGTGATCTCGGCTCACTGCAACCTCTGCCTCCTGGGTTCAAGTTATTCTCCTGCCTCAGCCTCCTGAGTATCTGGGATTACAGGTATGGGCCACCATGCCTGGCTTCATTTTGTATTTTTGGTAGAGATGGGGTTTCATCATTTTTGGCCAGGCTGGTCTTGAACTCCTAACCTCAGGTGACCTGCCCATCTTGGCCTCTCAAAGTGCTGAGATTACAGGTGTGAGCCACTGTGCCTGGCTTGCACTGAGATTCTAAATGAAGAAGATGGCTTTGGTGGCTCCCCACCTTCAGACAAGGCAAGAGTTTCCTTTACCCTCCTGGCTGCCTCAAACCAGTGCTTAGCCTGCTCTGGACTTTTGACATTCAGAGAATGAACTTCTGAGGTCATCAAGTCCAATAACCCTCAGGGGCCAGATGCCCCTCTCTGGAAAACAGAGGGCATTATGGCCCCCTGTGAACATCATTGACAAACGGTTCATTACCTACTGATGCAGCCGATGACATTTTGGATGGCTCTCTCTCGAGAAGGTGATCACCCATCCTTTTCACTTCACTCCCAGGGGTTGGTAAGGAGAAAGACGCTTTTTACCAACAAGATACAATCAGTCCCAAGCAAGCACTGTGATCCCACTCGGCCTCCTCGCTCTTCCCTGTCTGATCTTCCAGCAAGTCCTCTGTGCACTGAGCTCCCCTGCATCATTCCCTAATGCCAGAAACCCGAGTCATCACACCACAGCTGCTGAGGGCCCCTTGGTGTGAGCCTACCTCTCTCTGCTCCCTCTGAAGGCAGAGTTCTTCCGTCTCTTCCATCAGTTTGTCTGCCAAAACAAGCACACACACATTCACAAAAGTGCTCTAAGGTCCTGAGGGAGTTGGTGCCTGAGGTGGTCACTGTCACCCCCAGCATCTCCCAAGGAAGGGTCCTGCAGCCCTGCCAGCCAGAGGGTGGGCCAGCTCGTGGTGACGGAAGCTGCCACCCTCCTTCCCCATCATCATCCTGCTTTTTCCATTCATAGGATTATGAGGGGCCTTATCTTTGGAAGTTCAAAGCGATCTCTGCATCCCCAGGGCAGCTGCATCTGGGCTAGTCCCACACCCACCTTCTACCTGCTCTAATGCCTGGCTAGCAGGGAGGGCAGAGTCCTGGGGCCAGGGAGGTTCTGAAGCAGGTATAGGGGAGCCAGTGCTGGGGCCCCAAGGGCCTAAGCAGGCAGAGGGGAGAGGGTCCCAGGCTGAGGGCAAAACCTCAGTTTCATCATCTTCTCTCAAACAGTGCATATTTACCAACCAGTCAAGGGCACAGGGGCCTGGAACTCCATGGCAAGATTTAAAATGGTCTGGAGCAGGGGTGCTGGGGACAAGCCAAACCCTGGGGACCCAGGACAGGATAACAACATCAGCTCCACTTATGGAGCCCTTACTGCATGTCCGGCACAAGCACTTACAGACATTTTCTCATTTAGCCCAATCCTCTAAAAGCTAGGGACTATTTTTAACTCAATTTTAAGAATGAGGAAATTGAGGCTTAGAGAGGCTGAGCTGCCTGCAGATATACATAGCTGATAGACAGGTGACAAGTGATGAAGCTGGATCCAGAGGCCAGGCACTTAACCACCAGACACTCCTGCCTTCGGTCATGCTGGCCAAAAGGAGGCAAACTGCACCAGGAAGCCCTTCAGGTGCTAAACTGGTCTCTGTCCCCTCATAGCCCCACCTGAGAGATCATCACCCCTGCTGGGCCCTCTACCAAGCCCCTTGCCATAGCCCCTGGTCCCCAAGTGCTACCATTAGGGAACCACTCCTCCAGCCAACCTAAATACTCCTGCTTTTCCTTAGCTAACTGCAGCCCCTGGGCCTCCAGGCTTTTGATCATGGCTTCTCCCAGCTGGGCATTCTTCCAGGTCCTGGGGATGGAGGGCAGATGGGAAAGAGGAGAGAAGAGGAAGAAACAGAAAATCATTAAAGCCGAAGGGTGGAGGGGAAAGAAGACATACGTCTTATACTTGCCCACCCTTTCTCCTCCAGAATCTCAGCTTGCGTTCACTCTGGCACCCATGGCTCTGGGCATGCCACCAGCAAGAATCAGTTACAATAGCTGGAGGCTGGCCCAGGCTGCAAAGTGGGCCACTGTGGGCTGGGCCAACAGCACTTTTAGAGCAGGGAAGAGATTGCTTCCCGGGTGGCTTTTTACATCACTGAATGTCTACCACCCAGGGCAAGGCCTGCCACAGAGCAGACGGTCAGCGTTGTTTGTTGAACTGAAAGTATGACCTAGCCTGACCAGGCAGGTGCCAGGGCAGTGGTTTATGTACAAATGGACTGGGTTGACTGGGGGTTTCCGTGATCTTGACCCCAATTTACAACACACCAGCTCTGGTCCTTGCTAGAGTTAATTATGGGCCTAGGGAGGTGAGATGGGTGTCAGGAGGCATCAAATACGCTTCCCAAGAGTAGAGACAAGGAGTGCCCACCCCTGCCACCTGTAACTCTAGATACTTTCCAAGCTTACTCAGGGGACCCTTCGCAGATGCGCTAAAACCTGGCCTGTCTCCTCTCACCTACCCTAGCCCTCTCCCACAGCCCTGGCCCTGTGCCCACCATGGTCCCAACAGAGAGGCAGGGAGTTCAGGGGCAGCCCTGCCCACCCCTTCCTGGACCCACAGGTCACCCTCCTGGCTGTGAGGACTTACACCTTCCCAGACTCCTGCAGCATCTCCAGCCACTGGATCTGCTCAAACTCGGACTCAGCAGCAAGCAAGATGTTCCCCTGCCAGGAAGAGGAGCCATGGGCGTGCCTGGGAGGCAGCCACGCTGAGGGTGATAGAGGCCCACCTCTGCCCTGTCACCACCCACCCCACATCTCTGGTTGCTGAGGCCCATCTCCCAGGCCAGGCCTTGGCAGGGGAGGGTTTGTCCCAAAGAGGCCTGAGAGGCTGGTCTGCTCCTGTAGAGCCCAGGCTGAGAGAAGAGCTCTACTCACATGGAAGTCCTGGTGGGAGATCTTCATGGCATAGGGCATGCTGGGCTCTTCTCTGGCCTCCACCAGGCAGCCCCCCAAAGGGATGACGCCCTGAGGAAGAACCAGAACAGGCAGCTCCCACCCCACCCAGTTTAGTCACTCAGGGGTTCTGGGGGTCCCTGGACAAAGCCAGGTCCTGCCAACTGCCCCAGGATGGAAGCTAGACCCTGGGGCCATGGGACAGAGGCCATAACTGCCTTTCAGAGAGGAGGAAGGGCTGGGGCAGGGGCTGGGGCACAGGAGGGTGGGGGTCCAGCCCAGGACAGGGGCAGGGGGTCTTTTGCCCCCAGAGGATTTGCTTTCCAGACTCTGCTAGACCAGAGCAAGAGAGCAGATAGTCCCCGCCCCTCACAACATCCAAGCCCTGATGCCCACACTGGGCCCTCCCCTGCTGTGGCCCCAGGAGGGACTGCCTTACCTTAGGATGTATATTGAAGTATTTATTGGTTTCAAAGCTCTTTTTTTCGCTCTCAGAGTAGTAAAGCAGAAAGCTCTCTTTGATGATGAAAAACCTATAGTGGGTGGTGGGGAAGGAAGGGCAACCAGGAGAGAAGGGGTGAGGCTTGGGACAACAAGAGCACCCCTGGGGGCCCTGGATTCACATGGGAGCCCATGAGGACACCAGTTCAGACATCCTTACCCACTCAAGTTCCACATCCTCACAAAGGCGTCAGCTGGCTGGTGACCTCCCTACAGGCAGCTTGACCCCTGCACGGGAGGCAGCTGCAGCTGGGCCCCCACTACTGGCTTTAAGGTCTGGCTCCCTCTGTTCTGCTGAACCACCACCCTGGCTCCGCACAGCAGGACAGCTGTGGGCCTTCCCCTTGCGTACCTTCAGCGCCTTGAGTTCTCACCTGTGGTCACTGAGGGTCTCCTCTGGGAGGAGAAGGAAGGCAAGAAGATGCAAAATGCTAAGATGGGTCTTTGGCAAGTAACATGAAAGCTGGCAATCAAATGAGATTGAGGCCAGGTCTGCAGCCCTGAACACCCCAGTGTAACACTGTCATCCGCTTTGTCTCAGGCTGCTCCCCAGCCTCCTTCTGGGATTCAGGTCTAACTGAGGGGCTCTGTGACTTTGGTGCTTTTTGACTGCTGGGGAGGCCATGTCCTCAATGTCAATATGTGGAGCATTTGGACCCGCCCCAGGGGCTCTCCCAGGGCTCATGTTTGGAGCTAGGATGAGCCACCAAGCACCCTCTGGGGCAGGTCCAACTGGGACTCAAAGCCCAGAGGCTCAGGGACACCCAGAGCGGCCGGCTCCTTCCTCCAGGGTCCCAACTAATCAGTGCTGTTGTAGTGACGGCATGTGAGCAGAATGTGGTGGTGATTCTGAAAGCTGATGTGAGTGTGTCTGTGTGTCTGTGTATGTGCATGCACACGTGGGAGAGTTTAAAGTTTACATGCAGGGAGAGTGAGCCAGCTCAGATGGGCTCACAAGAACCCACAACGTCAGTCTCTTCCCTGCTCTGCATTTGGTCACATGGTGTTGGTAGCTTGATAGTGGCCATGTTGGGAGCATGTATACCATGCAAGTCAAATCCTACAAAATTGCCTCAGCTCCCTCCTCCAAGAGCCTGTTGGTAAACATTTGCCAGCACACCACTGGTTGAATGGGCTTTCTCGTGAGCAGTTTAAAAACTTGCTGGTGAGGCTGGGTTCTGTGGTTCACACCTGTAATCAATCCCAGCACTTTGGGAGGGTGAGGCAGGTGGATCGCTTGAGGTCAGGAGTTCGAGACCAGCCTGATCAACATGGTGAAAGCCCATCTCTACTGAAAATACAGAAATTAGGTGGGCGTGGTGATGCATGCCTGTGATCCCAAGTACTCAGGGGGCTGAGGCACGAGAATCACTTGAACCCAGGATGTGGAACTTACAGTGAGCCAAGATAGCTCCACTGCACTTCAGCCTGGGCAACAAGAGTGAGACTCCATCTCAACAAAAGAGAGAGAGAGAGAGAGAGAGAAAGAAAGAAAGAAAGAAAGAAAGAAAGAAAGA